>NW_005353435.1:1449426-1475563 GCF_000412655.1 Myotis brandtii
TTTTTTTATTTATAGTAAAAGGCAATTGAATAACTAGCAAACCCTTGTAGTTTGCTAGAATTTTAAAAACTATGCTTTTACAGTCTGCATAGACATTAGGACATTTTCATGTGCGAGTGTTGGCTTCTTTAGGTATGATAAAACCGATCCAAAACTGTCCAGCCATTTCTCAATAACCGTTGGCACATTTTTAATGTAGTGAAAGTCATAAAAGAGGCCGGGAAAATCACATCAGACC
Organism: Myotis brandtii; assembly: GCF_000412655.1. Classification (NCBI taxonomy): domain Eukaryota; kingdom Metazoa; phylum Chordata; class Mammalia; order Chiroptera; family Vespertilionidae; genus Myotis; species Myotis brandtii. The sequence continues at coordinate 1,449,665 of NW_005353435.1, forward strand.
TCAATTCCAATTAGCGACGAGATGAAAATTAGACAACTGCAAGTTTACATTAATACAAAATGACATGATTAAAAAATGTACTAAAAATTGAGACAGATTTACATATTGTTGCATGCCAATGAAATGAAGGGTTCTGTTTGCCTCAAACTCATGCCCTGAAGCTTTTTTTCAGATTTGTAATGATGGCTAGAATCTCAATCATTCAGTGGAACAATTGTAAACATGATATTACAAGTTTTCCATTTTAATTCATGATTTTTTAAAATCCTTCCACGGAGCTGAATTTCAGTTCAATGTAATACAGAACCTTCTGCTTCCTGGAGCCGTCCCCTGACATGGAAGTGAACACCTGGACTGCAATGTCTTGGTAGATACCATAGTAGGGATTCAGTTTTTCCTGGCTTTTCTGTCGTTTTTGTCTTTTAAAATCTGGGTTTTAAGATTCTATGATTATTAGATTTACAAGCACAAGCCATCTTTCTTCGTTTAATATTCTTATGTCTTAAATTTAACAGACTGTTACTAACTAGCCTACGTTAAATAAGTTATAATTTTCAAATTTCCTGTCAAAACAATTAACAAACAAAATAAGATGTCTGCTTTACTGTCAAAGAATATCTTCCTTAAACTTACTTGAAACCGGTAGAAGGTGCCGTCATCCTTGAGGGTGAGGACGTGATCTGAGATTGGGAAGAAGTAGCCGTGGGCAGCCATCAACGTTCCCAAATGGAGGGCCTCCACTGTTGCACGGAAACAAAAAAAAAGGCGTGAAAACCTTTTTAAATGACTGATGTACAGGAAGTGTAGGGCTCTGTCATGGTTCCTTTTGTTGTTGTTAATCCTCACCTGCGGTCATATTCCACTGATTTTCAGAGAGAGTGGAAGGGCAGGGTAGGGTGGGAGACAGAGAGAGAAACATCGATGTGAGAGAGACACTTCGTCATGTTTCCTGTGAGCACATTCTCGCACCCAAAAAACCTCGCTTTGTACCTTTTCTTCTTCGTTCAGCTCGTTCCCAGGAGGAAGGAGGACAGCTCTGGTTGCTGGCAGTGACTGTGCAGGGTTGAGCCCCACCCCGTGATGACAAGAACACAACACAAAGGTATGGAATACTGAAACGCAGAGAGGATTCCGAAATCTCAGAATCTGACTCCTTCATTTTATAGATGGGGTGTGTTTTGCTATATGTTCATGTGGATCCACACACCCACAAACAATTCTATTTGCATGTATATAATAGCACTTTAGACTTTCATTTTATTTCTTTATTTCTTTCTTTGTTTAAAATATATATTTTACTGATTTCAGAGAGGAAGGGAGAGGGAGAGAGAGAGAGAAACATCAATGATGAGAGAGAACCATTGATCAGCTGCCTCCTGCACGCCCCCCTACTAGGGATTAAGCCTGCAACTGGGGCATGTGCCCTGACCGGGAATCGGACCCGTGACCTCCTGGTTCCTAGGTTGATGCTCAACCACTGAGCCACGCCAGCTGGGCAGCACTTTAAACTTTTAAAAGTGTTCCCACTTGCATCACCCCCTGGCTTATATCATAAATATCAAATACTATCAGTGATCGTTCTAATGGATCACCAAAATCTCAGAATCTGACTCCTTCATTTTATAGATGGGGCGTGTTTTGCTATATGTTCATGTTGATCCACACACCCACAAACAATTCTATTTGCATGTATATAGCACTTTATACTTTTATTTATTTCTTTATTTGTTTTTTTAAATATCTTTTTACTGATTTCAGAGAGGAAGGGGGAGAGAGAGAGAAACATCAATGATGAGAGAGAACCATTGATCAGCTGCCTCCTGCACGCCCCCCCTACTAGGGATTAAGCCCGCAACTGGGTCATGTGCCCTGACCGGGAATCGGACCCGTGACCTCCTGGTTCCTAGGTTGATGCTCAACCACTGAGCCACGCCAGCTGGGCAGCACTTTAAACTTTTAAAAGTGCTCCCACTTGCATCACCCCCTGGCTGATATCATAAATATCAAATACTATCAGTGATCGTTCTAATGGATCACTAACGGTGATTTTAGCAGGGAATGTTAAACCACTTACGCTGTGCTAAGTGAGCCTACCGTCCTGTGAGTGTTCAAACTGCTCTAGCTTTTACTATAGACAGTATTTTATTTACACAGTATTCTAGATATGGACAAGGATGAGGCTTATTTGACAATGAAAACATTGTATTTTCCCAACAGGCTGGAAAACAGAACATAACACTGCAACTGTCATACTCGGTCTACAGCAGCCAACAACTGCTTCCAACAAAGGATTAATCAAATTTGATTAGGAGAGCTATTGCTGTATTTGTGCAGGGATGACATAAGTTTGCTAACTTGACGTCTGGGCAATAAGAAACTGTGCAAAATAAATTTTTTATTCTAACAAGTGTATATGTATATAGAAAATACAAAAGAGTGAGATTCCTTTATGTTTGTGTATATTTATATGCAATTTATTTATGTTTCTTAGACAAGTAGCTAATATAGTTCTTTAGCTCAAGGATTCTCACAGTAGTTCCAGAAATGTGAAGTCAAGAAAAATATATATTTTTTAAAAAATCAAGTGAGGTTAATGGATTAAAAAGTCTTTCATGTTTTCAATGGTTTATTCCTGTTGATGGTACTGCCTCAGTGACCAAAAATTTATTCGGCTGCCATTGCACATCTGCTGGGAAATTAGGCATATGTATCAAATTTGGGGGCACCGTGGAGAGCTGGGAAGCAATGAATAATACTGAGGGTGCATGTTTATAAAAAAGCAAGGCCAGGTGAATGTACCTACTGTGGAAGGACAAGATATTCTCCTTCTGTCGCACACCTGGCCGAGTCGAAATAGCTCAGAAGAGCGAGGCAGGGTGTGGTGTGATCCAAACCTCCACCATCTTTGTCTTGTCCAGTGGTTCTCAACCTTCTGGCCCTTTAAATACAGTTCCTCATGGTGTGACCCAACCATAACATTATTTTCGTTACTACTTCATAACTGTCATGTTGCTACTGTGATGAATCGTCATGTAAATATCTGATATGCAGGATGGTCTTAGGCGACCCCTGTGAAAGGGTCGTTCGACCCACAGGTTGAGAACCGCTGGTCTTATCTCCTACTATTTGCCAACAGTATTCCCAAAAAGCTGGCCTACTCAGTTTGCCTGAACTTTCAGAAAATAAGTGTCTGCACCTGCTACTTTTCTAAGCTGGAAGCCAGAGCCCTGCCCTTGAATCCTGTTCAACCAGAGAGGTTATCGACAGGGTGTCCGGATGCCTGTTAATGGCTTGAAAATGTCTGGAACTCTCCCAGAAAGAAAAAAGCATCACCTACAGGTGTTATTTCACTTAATATGCTATTATTTTAGGCCCCGAGATACATTTCCAGCCGATGAATTTATCTTTTTCTGAGACTCTGGCTATGTCCTGGCTGTGCTTGGCTGGGTTCCAGCGTGAGCTTATTTCAACCGATATATCACGGTTTGTCTCCAACAGGAGCTTCCATTTGCTCATAAACGCTTTTTTCCCCCAGAATAAAAGCAACTTTCTTGGGCTGTTGCAGAACATTGAGAGCATTTCCCTGCAGCTGATTAGCATCCATCGTGGCCTTTACTTAGAGAAAAACGAATGACCTGGAAGCTATGGGTGGGTAACCCTGGGACGTTTCATCTTCTCTTCGACAGCGAAACCCTTTCTGTGCCATGAGGGTCATGGGAACCTAGGAAGGATTTTTCCTAGAGCAAAGCCCACAAGAAAGTCTCTCTATTTTCTTTCTTTCTTTTTTAATATATTTTATTGATTTTTTACAGAGAGGAAGGGAGAGGGATAGAGAGTTAGAAACATCGATGAGAGAGAAACATCGGCCAGCTGCCTCCTGCACACCCCCTACTGGGGATGTGCCCGCAACCAAGGTACATGCCCTTGACCGGAATCGAACCTGGGATCCCTCAGTCCACAGGCCAATGCTCTATCCACTGAGCCAAACCAGTTAGGGCTTCTTTCTTTCTTTAAAAAAAATATTTTTATAGATTCAGAGAGGAAGGGAGAGGGAAAGAGAAAGAGATAGAAACATCAGTGATCAGAGAGAATCATGGATCGGCTGCCTCCTGTGCACCCCCTACTGGGGATCGAGCCTGCAACCCCGGCACGTGCTCTGACCAGGAATCAAACCGTGACCTTCTGGTTCATAGGTCGATGCTCAACCACTAAGCCACGCTGGCCCGGCTCCTCTCTTATTTTTAAATATTTTCAGAGAATTTACGGGGTTCCAATTAGACCTGGCCTTCTAATAATGGTTTAATCTCTCTTTAGGAACAGTTCCAAATGGTATGATTGGTTTCACCCATGCCACCATGAGAGGAACTTTCAGAATGTCACCTATGTTCTTGGCCCCATTTCATGAGAACCAGGCTGCCAGATTGATTCATTTTCTATGGGCAAAGTCTCTTCTATCTTCAGAACAATCATCAGTGCGTCTTGCTTTTCTTAAAAATCTAGCATAGAACTCTTCACTCAGTAGAGGGTAAATTAGCTCATTAAAAAGTAAAACAACCAGACAAACAAAAATTAATTTTGCAGCCTGTCATAAGTATGACTAAAGGATAGTATGCCCCCCAGACATGACTGACTGTCTTTGTATGTATCTTCAAATGGAGCTCTAAAGCATCCTTAAACCGCCAAACAAGCAAATAAAATCAGTTTTATACTCATTATAGCTATAATGATATCTCATGGATAAATTATAAGCAATAATTGTCTCTTACTCGCTTATTGTATCTGTATATTTTCCCTGCTTCTCATACTGTCACTGAGGTACACTTTCAATCTTAACTTACAAAAAAATATGCTTTTGAATCATCTTCATTCTTTGAGCAATAATATTCCTTGAAAATCAGGCTCCTGGTTATCAGCGATTGTGCCTGTTTAGTTTGTTTTTGGTTGTGTGTGTGTGTGTGTGTGCGCGCGCGCCGGGGTCCTCCGTCTGGTGCTATATTTTATTTTTATTTTTTAAAATATATTTTTATTAATTTCAGAGAGGAAAGGAGAGGGAGAAATAGAAACATCAACGATGACAGAGAATCATTGATTGGCTGCCTCCTGCATGCCCCCTACTGGGGATTGAGCCCACAACTCAGGCATGTGCCCCTGGCTGGAATCAAACCTGGAACCCTTCAGTCCACAGGCCTACGCTCTACCCACTGAGCCAAACCGGCTACGGCTGGTGCCACAGTTTATAATAAAGTCAGGCATGCTACTAAACGGAGGCCACAGTGTAATCTTGGTACGACTGTGGCTTCCTTTCCCAATAATTATCACCTCTTTTCACCTAGTCATAATATGATGCTGGCAAGGGCCGCTTCATCTTGACTTAATTGTTTTAATTCCACTTAACCTGCTAGGATAAGTACAGTGTTTTCAAAGCTCATGTACCAAAGGAACAGGGGATGCATATAGGCGTTTAGAATGAGAGCTACACTTTATGATAACATGGCTTTTATAAAGTCAGCTCAAAATGGAGAAAAATAAAATGTCTGCACCTCCATGTGCTGTTATTTCCAGGGCGTTCTAAGGTGGAATAAGAGGTAGGAGCAAAGCGAAGCAGAATTCTGTTCTAATCAAGGGGAAGATGGGTTGAGTAGTTAGTGTATTTCCATCTTTCTCTGCCACGACCATCTCAGTCACTATAATCCCAATTTTTTGTTTTGTTTTCTCAGCATCTTTTGTAAACAAATACATCGTATTTTCATTTCAGCGATGTGAGCTGTTTGCCACCTGTGAAGGCTCTTACAAGATACTATTTAAAAGGCATTAAGGATTCCTCACATACGTAGGAATTTGTCCCAGGCGATGCAGAGCTGTTCCCATGCCCTGCAAATCAGATTAGAACTGCAGGATAGACACACTGTCCACCACAGGGAAGGGATCCGCGATTTAAATAAGAGCATTAAAAAGAATCACGTGGGCATGATGGAAACTAACAACGTTCTCAGACCTCATGCAAAAATGGAGCTAAGGCAATTATAAATTAATGAGATTTACTTTTAGGTGTTTTACGAAGAGAAATCTCATTCCCTCCTGATCATTTGCTATAAATTCCATGCTCAATAGCACATGAACAGGCACACAATCCCTCCATTCTGACAATCGCCACCCAAATCAAGTTTTATAAAATGGAATATCAAATACGTAAAAAATGGTCAACACAGACCAAATACATTTTAGATGGATATATGTTGACTACCATTAAATCTGCGTAAATGCTACCATCGTAGCTAAGTGTAATTATAACTTTTTCAGGTTTGTTTGCTTGTCAGAGTAGAAACATACTTCTTAAAACCACAAAAATAATTCAATCAATGGGAAAATGATTTATTTACCTGGATCTTCTATAGTTAAGTTCTTTATTAACCACTGAACAATGTCTGACCCTGGAAAAAGAAAAAAAGAAAAACACAAATATATGTAAACATTTGTCTATATATATATTCATTTCAAGAATTCTTCACTTTTGGCACTCATACTAGTATACAGGAGAGATGATGAAGAATCTGCAGAAAACGTTAGGTTGGAGGTAAATTTTGAAATATGAACAAGACAGAAATTTCGTTGCTGAAGGGGCGTGTGTCAGAGTTCAAACGTGGAGAGCAGTCCACAAAAACCACCCATTGCACACTTTCTGTACACTGCTCGCTGGGAGTAACAGGATCATGGAGCTAGCAAGTGTCCATACTGCAGCCAGCAGGCCTTGAAATCCAGGCTAAAGAATTTGGGTTATTTTTCTATAAATCAGTCAGAGACAGAGACACATTGTTTCTGAGCAGAAGATGACCTTGTCAAAGCAAGTTCAAGGAATTTGACTGGCCGTGCATGGGGAGAGCCTCAGACCAGATAGAAAGAAAGCAGGGCGTCAACATTCCTACGGGCTGCGGTCCAGGGTGGAAAGGATAAGGCTCTGGACCAGCTCAGTGTGCAAGTGAATTAACACTAAATCGGAGACCTGCTTCAGGCCTTCGGTGAGTTGGAGAATTAACTAAATGAGGATTCGAGGTTCCCCAGGCCAGTGGCATCGTGAATCGAATGAATGGTGAAAATATGAGCAGAGCCCGGCTGGCGTGGCTCAGCGGTGGAGCATCGACCTAGGAACCAGGAGGTCACAGTTCGATTCCCGGTCAGGGCACATGCCCAGGTTGTGGGCTCGATCCCCAGTGTGGGGCGTGCAGGAGGCAGCCGATCCATGATTCTCTCTCATCATTGAGGTTTCTCTCTCTCTCCCTCTCCCTTCCTCTCTGAAATCAATAAAAATATATTTTTAGAAAAAGAAAACATGAGCAGAAATGGGAATTAAAGTAAGAGGAGTGATGTGCCTGGGATTTTCATTACTATTAAATTTGGTTTTCTCATTTCCACATAAAATGCAAAAAATATGAATGGAAATAGTTGAGCATCCATGACAGGCTGCATCAGGGCTGCGTGAATGAAATTTCGTGTGAACTGAAATCCCATGTCAGCCTCTCTTGGAGACTGGCTGACGTGCAGCCTGCCCACCTGAAATCTGACAAGTGAGTCACATACATTAACCAGGGCTGAGTAATTCTAGCTGCAAAGGAGCTCAAAACAAATTTCAGAATTAACTGGGTGATCCAACTTGGCCATAATGTCCTAAAAGTTTCGAGTACACTCATACCCACCATCGAAGTCGACAGGCATGCATTCTAAAAATAACTTCAAGTGTTGAGAGTTCTTCTTTTTCCATTGTTCCTTTCACAGCTGCCCTTGATTTAAATGCATTTTGATATTTTTAGTGATTTCAGACAGGGAGGGAGAGGAAGGGAGGGATAGAAACATCAATGATGAGAATCATGGATCGGCCGCCTCCTGCACGCCCCACACTGGGGATCAAGCCCGAAATCCCAGCATGTGCCCTTGACCAGAATCAAACCCAGGACCTTTCAGTCCACAGGCCGATGTTCTATCCACTGAGCCATACTGGCGAGGGCTGAGTGGGATATTTTTTAAAAATATATATTTTTATTGATTTCAGAGAGGAAGGGAGAGGGAGAGAGAGAGAGAGAGACATCAATGATGCAAGAGAATCACTGATCGGCTGCCTCCTGCACGCCCCCTACTGGGGATTGAGCCCACAACCCAGGCATGTGCCCTTGACCGGAATCGAAGCGGGCCAGGGCTAAATGCATTTTGAGAAGATGGATTTACTTAGCTCCTCAGGAAGCTCTGAGGAAAGGAAGGGATTGCCAAGTGTTGTGTGCAACCTTATAGCCTAAGGTGTTCCCTTGAAAAAAGAGAAGGGGAAATACGTTTTCACATATGTATGAGGTGACCCTGACGAAGGTAGACTTCTCAGCACCCCAACCTTATGCACGATCCAGGCTCCCCGCGCCATGTCCTCATCTGCACATCTATTTGGGGAGCCCATGTGAGCAGCCCCCGGAAGGTGTCCACGCTTTTGAAGAAAGCCGACCGTTCCAAACAGGACTACTTTTTTTGTCGTGGTGTGAAAAGGGATTTAAAAATGCTTTTAGGGGAAGTTTTTTTAAAAGTTTTCTTTTTTTATTTGCTGAGCATAAAAAAAATACCAAGAAGCCTAATTGGAAATTACATAATTCAAGAAATGGGAAACTTTCCTTCCTAGCCTAGTTTTAGGTATTCATGTCCTGGTCAGAGCCAGAACTCCATAAAAGTTAAGGGGGAAGCCCGGCTGGCGTGGCTCAGTGGTAGAGCGTTGAACTATGAACCAGGAGGTCATGGTTCAGTTCCCGGTCGGGGCACTTGCCTGGGTTGCAGGCTTGACCCCCAGTAGGGGGCATGCAAGAGGCAGCCAATCAATGATTCTCATCATTGATGCTTCTATCTTTCTCCCTCTCCCTTCCTCTCTAATATCTATATCTATATATCTATCCATCTATCTATCTGTAGATACATATCTACACCTATATATATCTATATATCTATATACATATGTATCTTATATCTAAATAAATCTATCTATATAAATAAAGTTAAGGGAGAAGAGGAAATAAAAGAAGAGGTCAGAGAACTCCCCAGGCCTCTTAGTCCATGTGAGGGTCCAACAAGAAGTCAGCAGCCTGGAAGGGGGTCCCTCCCAGCACCCAAGGGGCACCTGGATTCCAGACTTCCAACCTCCAGAACCGTGACAAGTACATTCTAGTTGTTTCTAAACCCCCCGGTTCATGGTGCCTAAGCCCAGGCTGACGAAGCCGAAGGACACCTCGGTGGCTTCTCAGTTTGGCAATTCTGAACCAAGCTCTGCTCAACACTCACGAGCGGGTTCTCGTGCGGACGGCTTTTAACTCCTCTGGGCAAATGCCATGGAGCAGAACGATTTGATGACAGGGCCAGTTTCGTGTTGTAAAAAGCCACCGAACAGTTGCCCAACGCGGCTGGACCGTGTTTGGCATCCCTGCCGGCATCACAGCCTCACTGGCGTTTGGTGTTGGCAGTGCCTGGATGTGGGCCACGCTGCCGGGTGCGCGGTGGTACCTGGTTGTTTTAATTAGCATTTCTCCGGTGCCTTAGGATGTGGAGCATCTTTTCTGAGGCTCCCTTGGCTTCTGTACATCCCCCTTGTTGCTGTGTGTGATAAGGTCCTGGGCTCATTTTTCATCAGGTTGTTTGTTTTCTTCTTGTTGAGTTTTAAGAATTCTTTGCTTATTTTGGACAACAGTCCTTTATCAGACGTGTCTTTTGCAAATGTTTTCTCCCAGTCTGTGGCGGATCTTCTCGTTCTCTTGACATCGCCTTTCATAGCACAGGAAGTTTTCATCTTTTTTTAAAAAAATATACTTCTTTTACATTTTTTAAATTGATTTCAGAGAGAAAGAGAGAGGGGAGAGAGACAGAAACATCAATGACGAGAGAGAATCATCGATTGGCTGCCTCCTGCACACCCCCTACTAAGGATCGAGCCTGCAACCCGGGCCTGTGCCCTTGACTAGTATTGAACCTGGGACCCTTCAGTCTGCAGGCCGTCGCTCTATCCACTGAGCCAAACCAGCCAGGGCAGAAAGCTTTCATTTTAATGATGTCCAGCTCATCACTGATTTCTTTCATGGACGGTGGCTTTGGTGTCGTATCTGAAAAGTCGTTGCCATACCAGTGGCCATCTGGGTTTCCTCCTCTGTTGTCTTCTAGGAGTTATTGAACCTGGGACCCTTTAGTCTGCAGGCCGTCGCTCTATCCGCTGAGCCAAACCAGCCAGGGCAGAAAGCTTTCATTTTAATGATGTCCAGCTCATCACTGATTTCTTTCATGGATGGTGGCTTTGGTGTCGTATCTGAAAAGTCGTTGCCATACCAGTGGCCATCTGGGTTTCCTCCTCTGTTGTCTTCTAGGAGTTTTGCATTTTACATTTAGGGTTGCGATCCATGTTGAGTAATATTTTTGGGGTGTGGGGGGGGTGAGGTCTGTGTCTAGATTCCTTTTTGTGCCTGTCCAGTTGTTTCAGCACCATTTTGTTGACGGGACTATCTTTCCTTCGTTGTATCGATGGCCTTGACTCCTTTGTCAAAGATCATTGACTATATTTATGTGGGTCTGCTGTGTTCCATTGACCCATTTTTCTATTCTTTTACCAACACTCGCCTGCCTTGGTTACTGTTTTATAGGAAGTCCTGAAGTCAGGTAGCTGTTAGTACTCCAACGTTGCTCTCCTTCCATCATGTTGGCTGTTGTGGGTCTTCTGCTTCTCCGTGTGAATTCTAGAATCCACATCCATAAAATGACTTGCTTCAATTTTCATTGGGATTCCATGAAGCTGAAGAACCGACATCTAGACAATATCTTCCTCCCCATGAACATGAACTATCTCTCCACTTACTTAGCTCTTTGATGATGTCTTCCATCAGGGTTTTGTTGTTCTCCTCAGATAAAGCTCTTCTATATATGTTTTTTAGATCCATAGCTAAGTATTTTTTAAAATATATTTTATTGATTTCCCACAGAGAGGAAGGGAGAAGGATAGCTAGAAACATCGATGAGAGAGAAGCATCGATCAGCTGCCTCCTGCACTGGGGATGTGCCTGGCAACCAAGGTACATGCCCTTGACAGGAATCGAACCTGGGACCCTTCAGTCTGCAGGCTGACACTCTACCCACTGAGCCAAACCGGCCAGGGCCATAGCTAAGCATTTTTAATGAAACGTTTAATTTCAAAATAGTTACAGATTCACAGGCCATTGTAAAAAGCAATACAGAGAGATCTCATGGATCCTTTACAGAGTCCTCCGAAAGGGAACATTTTTCAAAACGACAGGACAATAGCCCAACCAGCTTACTGGCACTGATACGAGGAAGACACAAAACATTGCCATGACTACAACTTCCCTCAGGGTGCCCTTCCGTGGGCACACTCCCTTGCTCTTAACCCCTGGCAACCACTCATCTATCTTTCCTTTCTGTAATTTTGTCATTTTAAGAGCGTTATACAAACAGAGTCATTCAGAAAGTAGGCAACCATCTGACACTGACTATTTTTTCTCATTCACTGGGCACAGGTTGCCGGAGAGTCACCCAGGTTGCTGCCCATGTGACTGTGATTATTATTCTAGAGGAAGAATGGACCAGGGTTTATTCACTCACGCGATCGCTGTTATAGAATTGCTTTTGTACAAAAAGAAATGACCAAACTATTTCCTACAGCGGCGACGCCATTTTACACTCCCACCAGCAAATGCCTGAGAGACTCAGGTTCCCATCGGTGAATGATACTGAACATGTTTTCATATGCTAATCTGATGTACGTCTATGCTCTTTGGTGAATAACTTTTGATCGTTTTCTAATTGGACTTTATTTTTTCAATGAATTTATTGGGGTGACATTGGTTAATAAAATAACAGAGGCTTCTGCCCTAGCCGGTGTGGCTCAGTGGATAGATGTTGGCCTGCGGACCGAAGGGTCCCAGGTTTGATTCCGGTCAAGGGCACATACCTGGGTTGCAGGCTCCTCCCCGGCCCGGGCCCTGGTCTGGGCGCAAGCAGGAGGCAACCCATCGATGTGTTTCTCTCACATCGATGTTTCTCTCTGTCTCTCCCTCTCTCTCCCGCCACTCTCTCTAAAATCAATGGAAAAATATCCTTGGGTGAGGATTAAAAAAAAAAATTACATTGGTCTCAGGTATACAATCCTATAATACATCCACCGTCTACTGCATTGCGTGTTCACCAGCTCAAGTCAAGTCTCCCTCCATCACGATGCTGAGTGGCGATGGTTAATGTTAAAGAGCTGCAGGGGAACCTGAAAGGAACATTCCTCTGCATTTCGCAGCTCAGATGGACTGCGGCCTCCTCCCTGCTCACGAGAAAATGCAGATCCAGCGACAAGCCGCTTCCTACTGGGACTGAGCAAAAGGAAATGACCTTGTCCATGGGTCTCAGAAGCTGTCGCCTTAGAATGAAAGCATCGAGACATCACTTACAGTATGACAGTTCCTCAGCGTCGCTACACAGTGAACCTGTCTCTGCCGTATCGTATTAGTAAAAGGCATGATGGCAGGAGGGGACAATGCAAGGTAATGTCACTTGGGACAGCTGGCATATTCGCGGGACTTTTCGGCCTGATCACGGAAGTCCTACTCTCAGGAAAATTCCAAGGAGGGGCCAGAAAGACAACCTCCTTTGCAGGCCACCTCCCTGGTGTTGGACATGAACCTGGGAAATGGCGGCGATGGCCGGCTCTAGATAAGACTGTCAAATGCTGTTTCTACAAAAGTCTTCGCTGTCAGATGCCAGATTCACACCACCACGCCTGCGTTTTCTTCTTCTCTGCTTTGCGAAATAATTGCTCTTTTCTTCCACACTCTTACATTTCCAACGGTTATTGAGTTGTAGGTCTTAAAATGCAAAGTCTACACCACACGATAGCACCAAATATAGAAAGCCCAAATTATCTCCGTCGGTGCGCTCTCTGTCTACATCCACCCCTCAATCTATGAAACTCGAGACTGTCCAACCATCAGACAGCATTGTCTAGATAGAATCCGAATGTACTTATGATATGAGCCTTGAACGCAATGCTATCTAAATATCAAATTTTAAACATCAACGGGCCACAGCACTCTATCGATTTTAAATTCACCGGGCTCTCTAATAAATACACTCTCTATTATTTGCCTATAGGTTTCTACAGAATTAAGTTTTGGTAGGCTGTCTCCAGTCCTTTTGGCTGTGGCCCAAATGATGTCACAGGAATAGGCAAGCGAAAATTCCTCGTCCAACCATGTGACTATGCAGTCACTTCCTAAATACAGAAACTAGTCAATTGATTTGTTTATTCATTAAATCCTTTGAATATTTATGATGTTCCAGGAAGCACGGTGATATTAAGAGGCCACAATCAAGTGAAGTCAGAAAGACATTTCCATAAGTAACCAGAGTAGGAAATGGTTATGGATGTGGATATGAGTGGGAGAAAGGACGATGGAAATCTTGGGAAGAAAGAAATCGTTCCTGCCTCTGGCGACTGGGAAAGGCACTTCAACTGTCCTTGAAGGGTGAGGAGGTTTTCACTGGAGTGAAAGGTGAGATTCCCACGTGGAGGAAAGCAGGCTCCATAGCTCACACAAGGCAAGCTTTGCAATGAAAATGACATGCAATTCAGTCCCATACACGTGTTGCACTGAGCTAACCTATCTGTTTGGACAAAGGATTCATCTTTTTTAAAAAATATGTTTTTATTGATTTTAGAGAGAGAGAGGAAATGAGAGGGAGAGAGAGAGAAACAGCAATGTGAGAGAAAAACATCTTTTGGTTGCCTCTTGCGCACACCCCGACCAGGGACCAAACCCACAGCCTAAGCGTGTGCCATGACCGGCGAACTTTCGGCTCACCTCCTGAGCCACACCAGCCAGGGCCAAAGGATGAACTTTTTAAAATATATTTTTTATTGATTTCAGAGAGGAAGGGAGAAAGAGAAAGATTGAAACATCAATGATGAGAGAATCATGGATCGGATGCCTCCTGCACACCCCCTACTGGGGATCAAGCCCGCAACCCGGGCATGTGCCCTTGACTGGAATCAAACCCGGGACCCTTCAGTCCACAGGCTGACGCTCTATCCACTGAGCCACACCAGCCAGGGCAAGATAGGACACATTCTTAACAAGATCTAACATAAAATGGGCATTACAGCCAAGTGCCATCTAACCATGACCCAGAATGCACTGGGGCAGCCACAGAGAGCTTCAAAGGGTACAGGACTTGATCTGTCTTGTGAAGAAACTGGGAATTAGATCCGAGGAGAGAGGGAGAAAGTAGGAATTAGACCCTCAGAGAGAGGGAAGAGGAGTGTCCCAGGCAAGGGGGTTGACCAACGTGGGCAGGTGGGCCCTGACAGGGAACTGAACCGTGACCTCCTGGTTCACAGGTTGATGCTCAACCACTGAGCCACGCCGGCCGGGCAGCCACAGTGTCTTTCAAAACTGCTCCTCTTTAAAAAAGAATCCTCTCCACACAGCACTAAAGGTGGAAGCTGACATCCGAAGGCTGTGATCAGGGGACGGTGGGCTCAGCTGGGTCCGCCCTAGTCACACCCCCACCCCTTTGACCAGGGAGTACAGTGAGCCCCCACAGCACCCCAAACAAATCACACTGAATGAATTCTCCTTCTAGAAAAGTGGGGGTTCTGATACCTAATGGAAGAGGAAAGAATGTTCCACAGGCAACATCAATGCCTAGTGTTATGTGTTCCTGACGAAAGTCTCATCAGTTCAAAATGGAGCAAGAAAAAGAAAAATGATGTTGACATTTTTTTTATGAAGCTAAATATATCTACTTTTTTCAAAGTTTATTTTGCATTGCCTCTTCTAAATTTTTTTCGGTAATAAAATGTCCTTCCTTTTAATAAATTAGAGTAATATCAGATTACAGCATTTTTTTATGTCTTTATTTGGCAAAATAAAGTTAGCGACTCTATGACAGTCCCCTAATATATTATTTAATTTTACTTGTTCATTAAATCCAAACCTCTGGGAATTCTTAATCTAGAGCACGCATCTCCATAGTGCATTCTAAGCTGCTGCAATTGAGGTTGCCTGCAAAAAAATTAAAATTAAAAAAAAGGATGGGGAGTTTATAGTCAGATATGCTCACAAGTGTCGTGTTAAGAAATATTTTAAAAAAAGATATTCCTGCCCTGGCCAGGAGGCTCAGTTAGTTGGAGTGTTGCAGGTTCGATCCCAGTCATGGCACACACAGGAATCAACCAATGACTGCATAAATGAGTGGAATAGCAAATCGATGTTTCTCTCTCTCTCTCCCTCAAAAAAAAAAACACAAAACTATTCAGAACTTCTCAGAACCTTAAAAATACTAATGCATTTTTTGTGTGAACTCCAAAAAAGAAGATACAGCACACATTATATCCCACAATTATTCAACCAAAGAATTCTCTCATGAAGAATCATCATAACAGATCTGTCCTGGGAACCGTTCATCTAGAGCAGTGGTTCTCAACCTTCTGCCCTTTAAATACAGTTCCTCATGTTGTGACCCAACCATAAAATTATTTTTGTTGCTACTTCATCACTGTCATGTTGCTACTGTTATGAATCATCATGTAAATATCTGATATGCAGGATGGTCTTAGGCGACCCCTGTGAAAGGGTCGTTCGACCGCCAAAGGGGTCGCGACCCACAGGTTGAGAACCGCTGCTCTAGAGACTCATCAAGCTTGCCCCTTTACCTGATGTTTGCTGATAAGGATAAACGCACCATCACACTTTTTACAGAACGAGAAAGCCAAGGACCACAAACGAAGGAGAGATGTAAACTCGAATACTGCGTCATGTCACCCTCGGTTACCATTTCAGCATCTTCAACATATTCTTTTCTTCGCTTCGCCGGCACACTTGTGAAAAATAATCCCGATTCACTCGCTTATACTTCCCCAAAGGACTTTAAAATGTCAACCCATTGTGTGAGTTTAAAAAGCATCTTGAGGTCTTTATTGGAGTCACGTGACTGTTGCCAGAGGAACTATCCAATATCAGGGGCAGGGATGGGCAGAAAAAAAATCTCTCTTCAGGTACCAAGCGCTGAAGAAAGCAGAAGGCGGGGAGACGTGCGAAGGGACAGGCTGTGACAAAGCTATTGTCCCTGGGCCTGTAAATTACAGCTCACAAGGTCCCTGGGACGACAGAGTCAGGAGACAGTCACATAGCTCCCCTCAATACACAACATCAACAACAACACACAATAAATAGCTTTTTTTTCCTTTTTTTAATATATTTTTATTGATTTCAGAGAGGAAGGGAGAGGAAAAGAGAGATAGAAACATCAATGATGAGAGGGAATCATTGATTGGCTGCCTCCTGCACGCCCCCCACTGGGGACCAAGCCCACAACCCAGGCACGTGCCCCCTGACCGAATCGAACCCGGGACCCTTCAGTCCGCAGGCCGACGCTCTATCCACTAAGCCAAACCGGCCAGGGCACAATAAATAGCTTTAAAAACACCAACACTATACTTCCTGCTGTCAAAGTGTGCCAGTTACATAACAGAACACAAGTCGTTTTGTAATTAGCACTTGTTTGTAACATCATGCCCGGAGTGGCAAAATGAGTTCTGGGTTTTTGTTTTTTTAATTCAGGTAGAATCTATTGAGGCCATATGGAGAAGCGAGGAAGCCAGCAGAGTAATGTTAAATAGACTGAACAAGGGGCACTATAATTATAACCAGCACAATGAGGGATCAATTCACAACCATCTATGTTATTGATCGAAAATGATTCAGAGAGCATGGAGCAGTGCTCATTTAGGAGGTGAGGGACACCCATCCTATTCCCTTCTTTTAACCTCCAGTTTTTCTTGAGCTTAATATTAATAGACTAGAGGCCCGGTGCACGAATTCGTGGCCTGCAGGATTGGGCGGAAACCAGCTCTCCGACATCCCCAAGGGGTCCCGGATGGCGAGAGGGTGCAGGCCAGGCCGAGGGACCCCACTGGTGCACAATCAGGGCCAGGGAGGGACTCGGGAGGTTGGCCAGCCGGGGAGGGACCGCGGGAGGGCTCCAGGGCGTGTCTGGCCCATCTTGCTCAGTCCCAATCTGCCAGACCCCTGCAGCAAGCTAACCTGCCAGTCAGACCGGCTGCCCCCTGGTGGTCAGTGCACGCCATAGCACCTGGTCGACCAGTCAACTGCCTGCCCCCTGGTGGTCAGTGCACGTCATAGCGAGAGGTTGAGCGGCCTTGGCATATCAATAGCATATTACGCTTTGATTGGTTGAATGGCCGGCTAGATGACCAGACACTTAGCATATTAGGCTTTTGTTATATAGGATAATCCCTTTAGGATGAAACAGATACCAGTACTCGAAGGTCATTGCTCTGGACTCAGTGACTTTCTCCAGAAGCGAAGGCCCTCAGGTCTCAGCCAGGAAGTGTGCAGGTGACTGTCAGGGCCCTGGAATTAGGCTGGGAAAGGTGGACAAGGTCCCCAAGTTCAATAATATAGACTTGCACTTAGTGGCCTTTTCTGCCTGGAATTCTCCAACCAGGAGCTTCCCAGGGTTTCCAGAGAATAAACTCAGTGACTCCACTAGGAGTTGCATGGATTGGGGAGGCACCTGGGGACTCGCCTGCTCTAGAGCCGTTGTTTCAATGACTCCAGCCCTCTTGCTAGCAGGCCACCGGATCAGAAAGGTTCAGAGAAATATCCTGTCACTGCTGGAGACGGGGTAGAATACTTATTTTTAGCTTCCTGGTGTTTGATCAGAAATGCTTTCAGCCAGGAATGACTTCAATAAGATCTGTGCTTCCGGATGCTGCCAAACGCAGGAGCGGAGAAAAGTCAAATATTAAAGGAAACCTCCTTGGTCTCGTCCAAAGAAGGTTGGTTCTTTAAGTTTTTAAAGAAATGTTAGTTCTATTTTTACTTCCCTTTTGGATTCTCGAGGGCTTAGGCGAAGAGGAACATAAGGTCTGGTATCAAAAAGCTTTAAAAACCAAAAAATGTCATACCTATAACTCATTAATCGTTTATTTTAAAAATATGTATTTTTATTGATTTCAGAGAGGAAGGGAGAGAGGAACATCAATGATGAGAGAGAATCATGCATCGGCTGCCTCCTGCACGCCCCCTACTGGGGATCGAGACAGCAATCCGGGCATGTGCCCTGACCGGGAATCGAACCGTGACCTCCTGGTTCATAGGTTGATGCTAACCACTGAGCCACACAAGCCGGGCTGGGCC
This sequence comes from Myotis brandtii, assembly GCF_000412655.1. Taxonomy (NCBI): domain Eukaryota; kingdom Metazoa; phylum Chordata; class Mammalia; order Chiroptera; family Vespertilionidae; genus Myotis; species Myotis brandtii. The sequence goes on from NW_005353435.1 coordinate 1,467,892, forward strand.
GAGCATCTTAAATCAACTCTCTCCCTTTCTCTGTAGAGTACTATTTACAGGAGGGAAATGGGATTGGCTCAGGAAAAAAAAACACACACAAAAAAACAATTTTGTGCATGATTCCCATAAGAAAATGTCTCAAAGAAGAAATTGAAAAACAACTACCTAAAGTATTTTCTCTGTGCCAAAATGTGACAAAGGGGAGTTAGGACAAAATCTTACATTTACGCAGAAAGCTCAACTGTTCCCATGGAAACCGGCCGAGCAGTTATGCAGATGATCTGAGTTCGTAGAAATCCGAACCCAAGAATAAATGAAAAGGGGGAGGGGAAATGGCTAATTGGGATACAAATATGCCCTGTGGTGATCAGAAATGGAGGTGTGTCCGGCGCCCTCGGTGCGGCAGACGCCCCTCTATTGCGCCCCACTCCACCATGCCTCGCAGATGTTGCTTTTTCCACAACGTGAAGGTCAGACCCTCTTCCAGCAAAAACATCACAACGCGCTGCCTGGCGGAGCGGCACCCGCGATCGCCCCAGTTCTGCCTGCACGGTTCTTTCTCTAGAGCCTTTCAGCCATTGTTCTGTCCGTGTTCATCCGGATTTTGTTCTGTTCCCTTCCGCTGCCCGGGTGCCCTTCAGGGCAGCTCAGCCTGCTGTTCTCTTCTCCTCCTCGCCTGCTAGTATCGCCTCAATAAACGCAGCCTTTCCCACTGGATACGCACCGGTGTGGTCAGGTGAATGAACCCCGCCCCGAGACTTATAAAGTAACCAAGTCCCGCCCTAGCTGGTGTGGCTCTGTGGGTAGAGTGTCGGCCTGCGGACCCAAGGGTCCCAGGTTCGATTCCCGTCAAGGGCATGGAGCTCGGTTGCAGGCTCCTCCTTGGCCAGGACCCGGGTTGGGGTGCGTGCAGGAGGCAACCAAATGATGGGTTTCTCCCACATCGATGTTTCTCCCTGTCTCTCCCTCTCTCTTCCACTCTCTCTAAAAAAATCAATGGAAAATATCCTCGAGTAAAAATTAAAATAATAATAATAATAATAAAGTAACCAAGTCCCTAAAACAAAAATAGACACTTGGTTCCTACCCATGTCACCTTGAGAACATTCTTACTAGACTGATTTCTCTGTAAAGAAAGGGGCATTGTTCATGCTAAATGCAGAATGAAACAAGGAAGGACTATTTTATGGAATCATATTATGATAGGTTATATCATACAATAGGCATCTATATGATATATAATATATTCATATGTATATTTCAGTGACCTGTGCTTCTTTGTGATTTTATAAAATCAGATTATGGAATCGGATTATGGAATCTAGATTTACCTAGATTCAAATGTCACCTCTACTGCTTACTAGCAGTATCACCTGGCTATTTAGCTTCTCTGAATTTTACTTATCTTTGTAGGAACACTAACATGTAAAATAATATATCTGAAGAACTAGTATTTGTTGAATGCCAAGCACATTGTAAGCGTTCAATAAATGTCAGTAGTTGTTAGACCCAAACACATTCATGTTCATTTATACACCAGAGCCCGAGCTGTTATTTAACACTAGAGGCCCAGTGCACAAATTCGTGCATGGGTGGTGGTGTGGGGGGTCCCTCGGCCTGGCCAGCAATCGGGGCCGATCGGGGCCAACTGGCCAGGGAAGGACTGTGGGAGGTTCCAGGGCGTGTCCAGCCCATCTTGCCCAGTCCCTATTGGCCGGACCCCAGCAGCAAGCTAACCTACCAGTCAGAGTGTCTGCCCCCGGTGGTCAGTGCACATCATAGCGCCTGGTCAACCAGTCAACCAAACGGTCGACCTATCGGTCAGACACTTAGCATATTAGGCTTTTATATATATAGATTTCCTGTTTTCCTTTGCATCTTGAGAAGTAAAACTGAAATCCAGGTTTCTTTTCAACCTGTATATGCCCTCTTCACTATTTCAGATAGACTTTGAAAAATATTTACATTAATTTTGGGGATGTCCAGTGTTCTAAAAAATAAATAAACTTTTTAAAATTAAATTTGTTGGGTGATATTAATAAAATTGCTTTCAGTGTACATTTCAATGATACATGCTCCGTATATTGCATTGTGTGCCCACCACCAAAAGTCAAATCATCTTCCATCACCCATATATTTGGCCCCCTTTACCTTTTACTACCCTCCCCCCATCCCCTCTTCCCTCTGGTAACCACCACACTACTGCCTGTGCCTATGAGTTTCAGTTTTATATCCCACATATAAGTGACATCAGATGGTTCTGAGCTTGCTCTGTCTGACTCTTTTCGCTTAGCACGGTGTTCTCAAGATCCATCCAGGTTTTTTGCAAATGGCAGTATTGCATCTTCTCTTGCGAGTGAGGAGCAGTTCCTGGTGCATATGTACCACAGCTTCTTTGTCCAATCCTCTCTCGAAGGACACTTTGGTTGTTGCCACGGGCCACCGCAAACAGTGCTGCAGGGCACACCGGGGTGAGTCTATCTTTGCGAGTCGATGCGTAAACCAGATAACAAAACTTCAACGGAGAGTGTGTTTGGACTCTGGAGAAATTGGAAAATTGCGTTCAATTTCCTGGTACTCCACTCTGCAGCCCATCGAAGCTAGTAATCGCCAACGGAGCAGAGTTGCCACCTTTTCAGTGCTCCCCGCAGAGATAAAAGCATCGTGCAGCGCTGGATGCCGACAGAGCCAATAATGAGATGTGTGCTCTTTCCACGGCCGAGACGCTGAGCAGTGAGATGTGTCGTGGGTGTAATCAAATGTCCGCGCCATCAGCTGTCCTAAGAGAAGTCGTTAACATTGGCTGAGTGTCTGTATGTGCATGTACCACAGGGGCTACTCATGGAAATGCGCCATTTCTTTTCTTCTCCAGATGTGTACGGCCTTTGGTAAGAATCGTGTCATGTGTCCATTGAGGATAAATTGCCAGGTGAAATAAATCCCATGAAGAACACAGTGCTGGGAAACACAAAGACAGGAATGGCCCGACCGGCGTGGCTCAGGGGTTGAGCATCGATTGACCCATGAACCAGGAGGTCATTGATTTGATTCCCTGTCAGGACACATTCCCGGGTTGCAGGCTCGATTCAACCCCCCCGCATCGGTCTGCAGACTGAAGCGTCCCAGGTTCGATTCCGGTCAAGGGCATGTACCTTGGTTGCAGGCGCATCCCCAGTAGGGGGTGTGCAGCAGGCAGCTGATCGATGTTTCTCTCTCATCGATGTTTCTAACTCTCTATCCCTCTCCCTTCCTCTCTGTAAAAAATCAATAAAATATATTTTTAAAAAATAAATAAAAAATAAATAAAGTAGCAAATTTAGATGCTAAGAAAGCATTGCACGAAGCAGACCAGCATCTACAGTTCCCATGAAAGAGAAAAGAGTTTCTGGGCCCGGTCCGCATGGCGGCCCGGTCCGCTAAAAATAAAATCCCTGAAATCTTGCCGTTTCGCCTAGCATTCTGGTGGCCGCAAAATGAGTAAGAGCTTGCTTTTCCTCTTGGTCAGATCAAACGGATCCAGCCGCGTTTGAAAGTAAATCACTGCTCGACAAATGCAGCGAGAGCCCACGAAACAGCTAAGCTTCTCATCTCTCAGTAGCATTTAGCCATTAGAAAGGCCATGACCTAGGACCGGTGCCTGGGAGTTCTTCGCTGCTTCTAATCATGCGTGTTGCTATTTTACGAGAAAGAAAGGATGACAACCGAGAGGGGTGAAGACTGTCACAGCAGAGACAAATTAAATTATCTATTTGATTATGTGGCGGCTCAGCCTCTCATGTTCCCAGCTGGGTGGACTGTGTAGTTACTCTACGCCAGTCGCCCTGTCATTTTACCAGAGAGGTGGAACAGATGACCAAAAAAGAATAATAATAATAATAAGACTTTTTTTCTTTCTTTGTGGCAAATGTTCATGTCTCTTGCCGATCTAGTTAACATTTCTTGTTTTGCCCCTGAATTTATTTGTTTCAGAAATGGACTTGAAGAACTGCCAGTATAGTCAAGGCACTTTTTTCTCCTAGGAACTGTTCATACATTTCCCTTCTGCATTCTTGAGTTTTCTTTGGGATGGCATACAAACAACATATTCGAAGCACCATTTCTGCCCAAAGATTTGAGAATTGTTTTTAAAAAGCAATCTGTTTCTCTCTGAATTTCTGTCAGATCCAGGATAGCCACCCCAAGGGTAGACAGAAAATATTTCACAGTAAAAAGAAGTGTCTTAGATTCTTAAAGCATCTCAGAAGTACCTAGTCTTAGAGTCTCCCAAGGAAATCTATTCCACCTTCTTTATTTTTACTGTCTCAACATCGACTCCAAAAATAATCAGTTTTAAGTCATATAAGGCATCTTAAAAGCGGTTCTCAAAAACATTTAGATGCAAACTACGTAGCTATTAAAACTTGCGTTGGCCCAGCTCACGTCACCAAGCTTGCTCCTTTTCCTCCTTACCTGGGCCGTGACCCACAAGATAAGGTTAAATCTACAAAGATCATCTCTCCATGACACTGAGAAATATCCATACGACCCTTAGAGAAATAAAGGACACGCTTAAATTATTACATTTAAAGGCAACTTGATTTTTTTGTTTTGTTTTGGTAATCCTGGAGAGAGTGGAAGGGAGGGGAAGAGACAGAGAGAGAAACATCGATGTGAAAAAGACACATTGATTGGTTGCCTCCCTCACGTGCCCCGACCAGGGCAGGGATGGAGCCTGCAACCGAGGCACATGCTCTTGACCCAGAATCAAACCCGAGACCCTTCAGTCTGAAGCCCAACGCTCTAACCACTGAGAAAACTGGCCAGGACTCAAGGCAACTTGATTTTTTAAGTTCATATATACCCCTCGGGTTTCATGGCTGAGAACAGCCCTGCATCACAGAGACCACAAATTCTCCTCCTAATTGAGGACTAAGTCAGTGAGGAATCGTTTGAAGTTGCAAAAGAAAAGGAGCAAAGAGATTCAACTCCATAATCACCTACATTCTTGGAATGAAGCACCATTTCAAACTAATAATAAAAAACCAGAAAAGAGCTCTGCGTGACCTACAGGAATGGCCGGCCGGAACTCCCTCCTCATTTCTGATGACTTTTCCCATTGACGGTGCTTAGCGATTTGGAGCGCGCACCAGCTGCTCTGGCTCCGGAGAATTCATGCCCTAAAAGTTCAACCTTCAGAAACGTTCAACAGCCCGTTTTCTTTGATAGCTGCCACCGGCAATCCTTTCTGATCTCCATGGCATATTCAATTTTAATGAAAACCTACACCATTCACAGGGAACCGAAGAGAGAATTCCAGCTTGCTGCCTGCTGTGGCTACATGGGGAACACAGCCAGCTCCCGGTCAATCCATTGAAAGACACGAAATGCATCCAACAGGGGAAGGCTTGCTTCACCAGGATCTAGAACAGCCGTGGGCAAACTATGGCCCGCGGGCAGGATCCGGCCCCTTTGAAATGAATAAAACTAAAAAAAAAAAAAAAGACCGTACCCTTTTATGTAATGATGTTTACTTTGAATTTATATTAGTTCACACAAACACTCCATCCATGCTTTTGTTCCGGCCCTCCGGTCCAGTTTAAGAACCCATTGTGGCCCTCGAGTCAAAAAGTTTGCCCACCCCTGATCTAGAATCATCCCAATATTGACTGTCCGGGATATGAGAGAACACACACACGCCCTGAAGGGTCACGGGGTGGCATGCCAATAAACGTGTCTCGTTTTCGGTGAATTTGCGGGGCGTGAGGTGGTGGTGGTGGGTATTTCTGGAGGTACTACCTGAGGCTGGATGAGTGTATTTAAGGAAGGAAACTGGGGTAGCCCTGAGATGAGTAGGTCTAAGTTGAGCAAAGGGAATGGAGGGACCCCCCCCCCGCCCCCAGCAAAGGGGAGGAAGCATTCCAGATAGAAGAAACAGCTCTGTGGTGGAAGGTGGCCATGGCAACGGAGAGCTGAGTGAAGTATCAGAAATGAACAGTGGCCTCTGTGGCTAGGACCAAGAAAGCAAGAGGGAACATACCATGAGGCTAGTGTGACCGTCAGGTAGGGAGTCTTGTTAAAGATTTTGTTTTTGTTTTAAATATATTTTCATTGATTTCAGAGATGAAGGGAGAAAGAGAAATAGAGAGAGACAAACATCAATGATGAGAGAGCATCATTGCTCGGCTGCCTCCTGCACGCCCCCTACTCGGGATTGAGCGCGTAACCCCAGGCATGTGCCCTGACTGGGAATCGAACCATGACCTCCTGGTTCATAGGCTGATGCTCAACCACTGAGCCACACCGGCCGGGCTCATTTTTGAAACTCAGCTCATCACTGATCTTCACAAACATTCTCCTGACTCGCCCCCCCCGAATTGATTTTTTTCACTCTCGTAGCTCCTATCTACAGTCGACATCACGTTTGCCCCAAACATCTTTATTTTGAGATTGTTTTTGTCCTTTTGCCTTTGTTCACTATGTCTTTGCAACTAAGCATGGGGGTCATGATTTCTGCTTCTTTGTTTTGTTTTATCATCATCTCAAGTGTCCAACATGATGTGAAATACGGCGTTAGCATTTTGTCAGTAGCGACTGAGTCATGCGTTTGAGAGTGTCCTGAGTGAAAAGCTAGACGAGATTTTAAGTAGTTCTGGGGAAGGCCCGGACAACACAGAGCCATACGGAGGCAAACTTACCAGAGAAGACGCTAGGGATCTTGGAAAGAAAGCTTTTGACAGTGCGAATGGGGATTCCGTTTTTCTCATCTTGCATACGTGCTATGACGTCCTCCATCTAAATGACAATGACAAAACAATGAAAACCTTTCAGAAGTTGCATTTTTCATAAAAACCAGTTTTCATAACAATGTTGTACATCCGTCGTGCTCAGCTAAGAATAATGGGATACTCTTACCTTGCTAGACTCTGAAACATTCATATTTTAAGTTTGGTTAAAAATGATGGAGAAAACAGCAGGGAGAGTGGCCGTTTCAGGCTCCATTAACCTACTAAGAGGCGTTGTGAATAATGCCGCTCTCCTCGTTGTACATGCTCTGCTTGGAAAGGTTGAGATAAAAGTGCTTATTTCTGTAACTGTCGGAAACCACTGTCATAGCAAAATGCACACTTCATTAATATTATTATCTCTCCTGAACGCACTGAGAAGGAAAACAGAAGCCCTAAAAGCCACCGTTTGGGTTTCCTCTTGAGGCAAAGACAGACGGAAAAAATCTAGTTCCTAAAAACTAAAATCAGTCCCAAGGGCCACGTGTAAAAATGCATCTGCTGCATTTACTGAAATTCCCTTACGCATTCACTCCGGCGATTTCCTATCGAGCATGGTTTTCACTCACTGGGTTACCTGCTTTCTCGCTATTAGCAATAGCCACTTGGATGAGGAGAATGTTCAAAGCAGACCAACTCATAGAGCACGCTGGGCAGCAACGGGTATGAGGGGCTATAAAAAGTAACTCTAATCAATGATCGAATTCTTTGGGACTATTTATTTATTTATTTATTTATTTAAATAAGCATTTTTAAAAAATGTATTTCTTTATTCATTTCAGAGAGGAAGAGAGAAGGAGAGAGAGATAGAAACATCAATGATGAGAGAGAATCATTGATCGGCTGCCTCCTGCACACCCCGCACTGGGGATCGAGCCCGCAACCCAGGCATGTGCCCTTGGCCGGAATCGAACCTGGGA
>NW_005353435.1:1475790-1485096 GCF_000412655.1 Myotis brandtii
CTACCTATCTCCCAACCGGAGACAGAGAGATGAGTGGATAAAACTGAACAGGACCTTTTACTAATGTATCTGTTTACAACTGTCAGCGCACTGTAACATCAGTGCAAACAGAATGAAATGGATCAGTTACTCTATTGCTCTAAGACTCCGTTTTTTTCCATCTGTAACAGAGGGATAATAATAATAGTGTGCATCTTATTACAGGTGATAATTAATGGAACAATGCTCATTAAATATCTGCCATAATGCTCTCATCATCATCATCATCGCCATCATCATCAGTGTCTTCCCTCATCACTGCACTAGAATGCCACAGACGCTTTCCTTTATAATCCAGTTGGCAAAGACAGCTGTGGTCAAATGCCAGGCATTTATTGGAGTAATAAACTGCCCGTCACAGAGCAGACAAAGATGCCCATGGACCAGCTTAGATTTCCTGCAGAAGACCGAGTGTGTGCTGGTATCTTCTAATCGAAAGATAGGGGGTTTGACTAGAAGACATGTCAGGAAGAATAATTTCTGCATCTAAGCAAGGACTATGAAAACGATGGGAAAAAAAATAACATTTAGAAGAAAGGGGAAATGAGATTGCATCTATTTCTGACAAAATGAAAATGTTTCTGCTCTCGTATTTGCTTGATGAATTTGCCTCTTGAAGTTCATTAGTGGATCCCAATATTGAATTGAATTGAGATGAAATCCTCTTTGCAAAAGCAATCCTTTATCTATGCAAGCTAATGAGCTATTCTCTGAAAAGAGTATGTAAAAACAATGGTCTCTTGCAAAGTAATTTGGAGAATATCTGCAGCTCAATTTGTTTAAAATGTTTTATGCCTCTATTATGGAACTCTTCACATGGATGTTATTGTCACTCTCAAACTATCTGTTTTCCCTTAGACTTGAACTTCTGGAGGAGAGAACCCTCACCTTGCCCATTTTTGTATTGCTAATCCAGGGGTCCTCCAACTACGGCCCGCGGGCCACATGCAAATACAAATATTGTATTTGTTCCCGTTTTGTTTTTTTACTTCAAAATAAGATATGTGCAGTGTGCATAGGAATTTGTTCATAGTTTTTTTTAAAACTATAGTCTGGCCCTCCAACGGTCTGAGGGACAGTGAACTGGCCCCCTGTTTAAAAAGTTTCAGGACCCCTGACTTAGAATATCTATCTTGTTGGGTCATCAGAAGAACAGAACTCTCCAGGAGCCCACAGAAGTCACCAATGAAATCATCTTCCAGGTCTACCTTTTCATAGGCTGCCAGATAAAGGGCATGAAACCATCCAGCTTAGGTCAAAATGAGCCTATTCTCTTCCCTCGTTCCCCCTTTCCCACAGCAATATCGAAGAGAATAGAAGAGACAGCAAACACAGAAGTGAGCAAGAAGAGGAGGAATAAAGCCACCCAAGTCCCCTTTCCCAATGAAGGCTGTCTGCCATCTTGAATCCTGCCCAAGCTGGGGGAGAGTACAGTGCTAAGTGAACACTGAGTTTTATTAGCACCCATCCCCTATAATTCCTAAACTTGTAGAGAATGGCAGGAAGTAAAGGCTGAGCTCTAACCAACTGACATTCTAATTAGTGATGTCAGTCTTGACATGGCTTACTTTTTTTAAAAGAATAAAAAAAATGGTGGCACAGAAGAGCTTAATGTGCTATAAGCGAAAACATTCTGATGATTTTCTTCACTTAATGCAGACTCCTCTGCCTGCTTCTCAGCGGAATTGTTTCTTTCAAACCCTGAGGGTCAGGCAGTGGCTGCTTATGAGTCTGTCTTCCCGCTGGTAGATGTGACGCTCAAGTTCACGGTCATGTGTCAGCTCCCAAGATGGAACAGGCTACTGGACTCCAACAGACGGCTCTTTCCCCAGGAATTCATAATTAGCCTTTCCGCCCAAACAGCTTAGCTGTCACTTGGGTGCTTGTGATGAATTTCCAACGCGGCTCAGGTGAAAGAGTCTCCCCCCGCGCACTCAGCGAAATGAAAGAGACGCGTCCTGCACAGCGACACCTCTGAGGAGAGGAAGTAATGATTCAAGAGGGAACCCCGGACAGGGAACGCCCAACCACTGAGGAAATAAAAATCCACCGCCTTGAAACCTAGCTAGGTCCCTGATGTTCTCCAGAATAATGAACGACTGCCCTAGCCGGTTTGGCTCAGTGGATAGAGCGTCGGCCTGTGGACTCAGGGTCCCAGGTTCAATTCCGGTCAAGGGCATGTATCTTGGTTGCGGGCACATCCCCAGTGGGGAGTGTGCAGGAGGCAGCTGATCGATGTTTCTCTCTCATTGATGTTTCTAACTCTCTATCCCTCTCCCTTCCTCTCTGTAAAAAAATCAATAAAATATATTTAAAAAGGACATGTATACATACATATAAGCATAACCAATGAACATAGACACTAGGGGGGCAATGACATGTGCTGGGGGGCGGGAACAGCCAGGGAGAGGTCAATGGGGGGGGGAGGGGAGACTTTATGTACTACTTTAAGCAATAAAGAATTTAAATTTTTAAAAAAGGATGATGAGAGGCTAATTACATTTACTTGCCAGAACTGTGTCATTAATATCAGTCATATTGAATTCATGAAGCCAATAACTTTACGGACACCCTGACCATAAGCGAAACATTTGTATGAAATAAAGTTAATGGTTTTGTGCTCTGTGGGTCTGAAAGAGAAATGAATCAACCAAAAGTTCAAAGAAAGTTTTTCCAACTTCGCATGGTAATCTGTCCTTAAGCACAGGCATTTAGAAACAGAAATGAGAGACTGTATGCGTGGTACATGCTTTCAAGTTGTTGTGTGTAATCATCATGTTAAGTGTCAGCTAAAAAAAAAGTGGGAGAAATGAAAAAAATAAATTAAACATGGGAGACAGGGGTCACTGAAGTGCCTCTTGAATACCGCAGACAATTCGGTGGTGGCATTTATCACGTAACTTAAAACCTGCCTATAATTCTTTTTTCTTCAAGAAGCCATTCTAAAGATGAGATTGGCGCTTCTGAGCTCAGCGGTGAAAACAGACAAAGTAGAATAGGTTTCTAAAAAAGGTTAAATAAGAATAGCAATGAGCTTAAAATGTGCAACCACAACTGTTTTCTGCTTGCAATGATTCAATTAAAGCTGCTTTAATTGGTGTAATTTCCCCCCATGTTACAGTTGGCAATAGTATCGTAACCCAGAATTACTCTTTTCATGTGAAAAACCTCGTGTTTACATGACTAATTATGACTAAAAAACATACACTTGTAGAACCCAGTTGCATTTCAATCTGACCTTGTTCATCTTGAATGAACTAGGAGAGGTACCTTTTCAAAAGCAGTAACTAATTTGGCGACATTGAGATTTTATGCTCTGGCAATTTTAGAGAAGGTAGAAGACACATTTTTTTCTGATTTATGGATGTTGGTTTTATTTGTTTTTAAATACAGCATCTCTCATCCATCTCAAGCAATATAACCTCTACTTTAGTATTTTTTTTAAATATATTTTTATTGATTTCAGAGAGGAAGGGAGAGAGAGAAAGAGAAACATCAGTGATGAAAGGGAATCATTAATGGGCTGCCTCCTACATGGCTCCTATTGGGGGATCGAGCCCACAACCCAGGCATCTGCCCTGACCAGGAATCGAACCGTGACCTCCTGGTCCATAGGTCAACACTCAACCACTGAGCCACACCGGCTAGGCACACACATGTTTTTAATTATGTGATACCCAGATGTATGACTTAACTAATTTACTGTAGGATAGCTTCCTTTGTAAATGGAGGCTCAGACTCGTCCCTGAGATGATGTTAGTATGGTTTTATCAGGAGTGGTCCAAAGGCTGACCTTCAGTCACCACCTCGATTAGTGCTAATCCTCCGTTCATCCAGCCTGCTTAGTCTAAGAATTAATACCATGTCCGACCCTCATTTAAAATGTGGATAGAAAGGATTACAACATGAAGGTAAGGCCAAAGCACTTTAAAAGGACAAAAGCATCATCACACGGACGATGAAGGCTTATCTGTTTCGGATGCACACACTCAAAGTCAGTACACGTGTGATGAGGTGGCTATTTGCCTTGTGTTTCATGCTTTTCCCAAGTTTTAAATTGGTTTCTGCTGCTGCGGAGCCTGACCTTTTCCTCGCGTGACGTTCTCTGGTTTCCTTATTTCAAAGATTGACTTTTAAATTTCCATTTCCTAGGATTTTTTTTTCGAGACCGATGAGTAAATTTTAGAAAGGCGAAAGGAAAAGAATTTCCCCTGTTACTGTGCCTCTGCTAGGGCTGCCCGTCCGAGGCCCCTACAACGTGAAAATGGATTTTACTTTCAGGAGCCTTTGTACAGCTCTATTGATCTTTCCAACCCACTGAACAGCTAACTGTAAAGAAAGGGAAATGCAACGTGACTTTTCTGATTCGCCCTTCACATACGGGAGACTAGAGTCGGGGATGTGCAAAATCACCCGCCACCTTCCTGCTGATCATCTCTGAAAGCAAGCTCTCCGTAGAGGGCTTTGTGCAACCAGCCACTCCTGCTCAGCTCTTGGGAGAAAAAGTTAGAACTCACGGAGGGCTAGTTCACAGAAAATCCCTACGCAGAGGAGGCCCAAGCCTAGACATGCAAATGTGTAACTTTCAGCCCAGTAACGGTTTCTTTTTTATATCTCCCACTAGAGGCCTGGTGCACGAAATTCGTGCACGGGAAGAGGGAGGGGGTCCCTCAGCCCGGCCTGCAACGATGCCAGTGTCCCTCGCCCCGGCCTCCGGCCCGAGGCCCCTCCCCTCCCCTCGCTCCGTGCTGCCGGGGCGCGGATGCTGGGCTCACGTTGCTGGGGCGATGCTGCCAGTGTCCTGCCCCAGCCACTATGGGCGCCTCCATCTTTGTTGCGGAGTGATGGTTCATTTACATATTACTCTTTTGTTAGATAGGATGATTTTGTTTTTCTTAGGAACACAAGATTCCCCTGCCAAGGGAATCAGAACTGACAATAGTTCTCAGCAATCTCATGAGAAAATGAAAAAAGGGATGTGTCGTCCTTCCTGCTAGAGAGCTTGAGTCTACTCTTACAATCAAAACATGGATGCCAGGTCTGGCCAGCGTGGCTCAGTGGTTGAGCATGGACCTATGAACCAGGAGGTCAGGGTCAGGGCACACGCCCGGGTTGCTGGATGGATCCTCGCCCTTCCCTCCTCTCCCCACAGGAATTTCATGAGTGCCTGTCACCCCAGTGGGGCCCAGGATACAATGCTGATATGTATAGTCGATTCCGGGTCAGGGCACACGCCGGGGTCGCTGGATGGATCCCCAGTAGAGGGTGTGCAGGAGGCAGCCAATCCATGATTATCCTATCATTGATGTTTCTATCTCTCCCACTCCCTTCCTTGCTGAAATCAATCAAAATATATATAAAAAATAAATAGAGTGGATACAGGAATGTACACACATATTCATGTTTTGTTTTTTTTAAGTTCACTGGGCTCACGTTGCCGGGGCGATGCTGCCAGCGTCCCGCCCCAGCCACTATGGGCACCTCCATCTTTGTTGCGGAGTGATGGTTCATTTACATATTACTCTTTTGTTAGATAGGATGATTTTGTTTTTCTTAGGAACACAAGATTCCCCTGCCAAGGGAATCAGAACTGACAATAGTTCTCAGCAATCTCATGAGAAAATGAAAAAAGGGATGTGTCGTCCTTCCTGCTAGAGAGCTTGAGTCTACTCTCTTACAATCAAAACATGGATGCCAGGTCTGGCCAGCGTGGCTCAGTGGTTGAGCATCGACCGATGAACCAGGAGGTCACAGTTTGCTTCCCGGACAGAGCACATCTGAAGAAGCTTTCATTGGGTTTCTACTCCAAAACATTCGATGTGATGACTCCCTATTTGGTAGAAGACAATTGCTGAAGATGGGGTACAAGGCATATAATGGAAGGAGAATAAGGCATTTAGAACAGAAGGTCTGGGATCAAGCTATGAGCTAAGGGGCGTGGGGAGTAATTCATCTACAAAATAGAGCAAATAATAATTGCCCGCTTGTCTATCTAATGCATTTTGCAAATACCCAACAGGATAATGCACATGAAAGGACTCTGTGAGCTCGCAAAGGCGAAGATATGAGAAGTGGTGCTATGATCCTACCCACACCCTTTGTGCATCTTATTAGTTAGAAGACCTGCAGTGACTTATTTGGAGAATCCACCAAGTTGGTGTGATATTATGGCTGCTGTTTTTTGAAGAGGAATATTATCCCTTAACATAAGCCTACAGATAACATCATCAGCTTGCCTCTCACAATGAAAGCTGTGGCATAAGCATTATTATTATTATTATTTTGCAAATGAATAAAAACATACAACGAAGTACAACCCACAGAGCTGGAGAGAGAATGTGGTTCAGACTGAGATTTATGTCACACTACAACTACGGTAATGACACTGCGCACCCACCTGAAGCCACAGAAAATATGACATTTCCACGTGAAAGCTGAAGCCCTTGCCCCCCCCCTCTTCTTTCTCGGACGGGGCAGGTGACTGGGGATTTGGTGAGAGCGGTCATGCACTCCTCTTAGGTGGAGATGGGCTCTATGAATGATAGATGAAGGGCCACGGATCCCACCTTTCCAGAGGAGAGAGCTGCATCTGCTCACATACTGGAACAAGTACTCAGATAGAGCCCTTTGAGATTTTCAAAGCCCTAATTTATCTATCTATCTCTTCATTATCTCTCCTCTCTCTCTCTCTCTCTCTCTCTCTCTCTCTCTCACACACACACCGAGCGCACACACACACACACACACACACAAAGACACATGCACTATTCCTGTCTCATTTCTGTTTGGTTCATCAAATTTCTACTGGACAAACGGCGAGATCCTTAATGGGAATTATAAGGAAGGGCAGTCCAACAAAAGAAGCACATGTACAGTAGACGCAGAAGCAGCCCTGAGGTTGCTGAGAGCCCCGGAGACTAAGAATTCTCAACTAGTCACTCGCAGGGCCATCGGCAAGGAACGCAGCCCCGGTGAGAGAACACGACCGCCTCCCCACAGTGGATCTGTACTGTGTGGCTGAGTCTGGCTTCTTGTCTTCTCGCCAGACCCAGTCCCTTGTTTGGGGTTGGGTTCCTCTGGGGAGGATAAACACTCTTTACCTGCCTTCTAAAGGGCCAGCCTGCGACGTTCTAGTTGGTGTTAGGTGCTGACTAACATGGAAGACAATGAATGAACTTGGCCTGTCTAGGAAATGGGTGAGAAAGGGGCATCATATGAAACCAGATGTTACGTGATCTGTTTTTAAACTCGTCTAAAACGGGCATGACACAGGGAATTCTCTAAACGTTTACTGTAGAGAAATTGAAACAGACACACAGCTCAACGGAATCCACTGGGCCCCATGAGCTCATCAGCGGGCGGTGGAGATCATGAAGTTGTTATGCCTACTCATCTTTCCAAAGGAACGAAGACACGCTTCCTCTACAGAAGATACTACTTGGAAAAACAGATACTGATTTTTAAGCTAACGTGAATTTCCCACCTAAGAAGTTACTGGGCGCATTTCGCAGGCGCCGGCTGCTGGCCTCCTACTGTGTGGATACTTTGGGCACCAGATCTGAACTTCTTTAATGAGCAAAAAAGAATGGCTCATAGGCCGCTAAGAAAAATCTACATTCTACTTTTACATGCATTCTTTTTTTAAAAAATATATTTTATTGACTTTTTTACACAGAGGGAGAGAGAGGGATAGAGAGTTAGAAACATCGATGAGAGAGAAACATCGATCAGCTGCCTCCTGCACACTCCCTACTGGGTACATGCGCTTGACGGGAATCGAACCTGGGACCCTTCAGTCCGCAGGCCGTCGCTCTATCCACTAAGCCAAACCGGTTAGGGCCTACATGCATTCTTTAGTTTGCTCTTAACCACCATGTGATGGAGATGATGGAATTCATAGCAAATGACAGAACTAAGGACCGGAAAACTGAAGTGACGGACTCAAGTTGACACAGATGTTAAGAAGCAAACCCTCTATTTGGGTTTGCACGGCAATGGAAAATGATATTTCAAAGAACATCCTAAGAGAAAGCAATGTCCATTTCCCCTATGAATAAAATGTAAATGTCCCTGGAATATAGTGTTCTCTCAGGGGACAAGAATTAGGCCACGCTGAAAATTCTCCATTTGACGGCATGCAATGAGAACAATCCTTTGCATTTCAACCACGACTTTATTTTTTTAAAGTATATTTTTATTGATTTCAGAGAGGGAGTAAGAGGAAGAGAGAGATAGAAACATCAAGGATGAGAGAGGACCATGGATCGGCTGCCTCCTGCACGACCCACACTGGGGATCGAGCCTGCAATCAGGGCATGTGCCCTGACCTGGAATGGAACCATGACCTCCTGGTTCATAGGTAGACGCTCAACCACAACTTTAAGTGCTTTCACATCATGTTCTGGCTGTCCTCATGCATTTGCTGGGAATTGCTACTAGAATTTCTAGAATTTTTGAAACTTTACAAGACCCACGTCTTTCTATCCGTATGGCAGCTGTTGAAACAAATGTTAAGTGATTCTCTCTCACTGCCTCGTTAATGTAGTTGATATTTATTGTGACTCCACATGTCAGCATGCTAAATGCCTATTGCGGTCTGTGGTTTGTGACAGGAAAGAAGGTGAGGGATGAATTCCCAGGGAAGGGATCCTCCGAGTTGCGCTTCGAACACCGACTACAAACCAGAGAAGCTGAGAGGGGGGATGCAAGCAGAAGCACAGCCGTGGGAAAGCTTCGGGTTAGCTGGACCAGAACAGGTGGTTTGTGGAGTGGTAATCTGTGGGGCCAAGTTCGCGAGTGTTATATGCAGGCTGGAGTGGAAATAG
Organism: Myotis brandtii; assembly: GCF_000412655.1. NCBI lineage: Eukaryota > Metazoa > Chordata > Mammalia > Chiroptera > Vespertilionidae > Myotis > Myotis brandtii. The sequence goes on from NW_005353435.1 coordinate 1,484,655, forward strand.
GACAGGGGTCACGGAGGTGAAGCCGCCACAGGGAGAGGAAAAGCTGCAATATAATTCCGATCAGGTTGATCTAAGGTCGCTATGGAGACGCTGACAAAGGTGAAAAGGACCTTGGGTAAGAACTCCGGGAGTGTCCTGGGAATAATAGCCAGTGCTGGGAAGAATCAAGAGAGCGTGAGGTCCGATCCAGGCAGAGGATGGGCTAGTACAACCTTTTACCGCTTGGGAGAGTGATAGAAGATTCTCTCCCGCAAGGGTTTGCCAACGTTTTTACCGCAATCTACAGTAAGATAAACATTTTTCATTATGCCGCAGGACAAATAAGCGTATTCTTACATGTGAAGATTTAATTGAAGCAAATGTTTTATGAAACAATACTCATCCATGCTATGGGTAAGTGAAGTCTGGCAATTTCCATCCTATTCCATTATCTATATATATA
>NW_005353436.1:0-5627 GCF_000412655.1 Myotis brandtii
GAAGTCCGGGAGCGTGAGACCCATCCCTCCTGCCCAACCCGGGGTCCTGCGGAGGGGACAGGCCGAAATTAAGGTCCTGCGGAGGGGACAAGGACACCTGTCATTGCAGTGAGGGCCCACACATCCAAGACCCAAGGCCTCCTCTGAACTTGATTACATCTGCAAAGGCCCTATTCCCAACAAGACCACGGTCACTATGTCCCATCCGCATGGATTTGGGGACACAGAACACACCTCAGAAGAGGTATCACACAGCACACGGAGCCCTAGGGTGGAGTGGAAACACCAGTCTCAGAACAGCAAGCTGAGCAGAAATTTCCTGTAAATACTGGTAAATGCACGCCCAGGCACAAGGACACATTTCCCTGTGGGCATGTTCTCTCCCCCGTCAGTGCACTCACATGTGACAAGATGCACGCCTGCGACAAGCACGGCCCCTTCCATGGCAGGGCGTGCAGAGGCCTCTGCACCAGGACCTGCAGGGCTCTCCTGTGTGAAGTGAGAGCGCATCTCTGCACTCACCTACTCAGTGCAGTGTTCTGACAGTGGACGCATTGCAGCCTCCCGCCACCAGGGGGCGAACCGCCGCCCCTCGCAGTGCTCTGCTCTCCCCGCACCGCCCGGAAGTCCCGCCTCTTCCGGAAGTCAGCAAAGTTTGTCCAGTAGACAGCAGAGTCCAAGGGTGCAGGACTGTCTGGCCTGAGTGGCTTCTGGCAGCGCGGGGCCGGGAAGCCTCAGGGGGACCTGGGCCTGGGCAGTCTGACAGGTGTGAGATGGTACCTCATTGTTGTTTTGATTTGCATCTCTCGGATGATGATTAGTGATGAGCATGTTTTCATATGTCTCTTGGCTTTCTGAATGTCCTCTTTTGAAAGGTGTCTATTTAGGTCCTTTGCCCATTTTTTTTTTGGATTGTTTATCTTCCTTTTGTTAAGTTGTATGAGTTCCCTATAAATTTTGGAGATTAGGCCCTTATCAGATATGACATTGGCAAATATGTTTTCCCACGCAGTGGGTTTTCTTGTTGTTTTGTTGATGGTTTCTTTTGCTGTGCAGAAGCTTTTTATTTTGATGTAGTCCCATTTGTTCATTTTCTCTTTAGTTTCAACTGCCCTAGGAGCTGTATCAGTGAAGAAATTGCTTCGGCATATGTCTGAGATTTTGTTGCCTTTGAATTCTTCTAGAATTTTTATGGTTTCCCGTCGTACATTTAAGTCCTTTATCCATTTTGAGTTTATTTTTGTGTATGGTGTAAGTTGGTGGTCTAGTTTCATTTTCTTGCATATATCTGTCCAATTTTCCCAACACCACTTATTGAAGAGACTATCTTGGCTCCATTGAATGTTCTTTCCTCCTTTGTCAAATATTAATTGAGCATATTGGTTCGGGCCGATTTCTGGGTTCTCTATTCTATTCCATTGATCTATATGCCTGTTCTTGTGCCAGTACCAGGCAGTTTTGAGAACAGTGGCTTTGTAATACATCTTGATATCTGGTATTGAGATCCCACCTATTTTCTTCTTTCTCAGGATTGCTGCAGCTATTCGGGGTCTTTTTTTATTCCAGATGAATTTTTGGAGAGTTCGTTCTAGATCTGTGAAGTATGCCGTTGGTATTTTAATGGGAAGTGCGTTGAATTTATAGATTGCTTTGGGTAGTATGGACATTTTAATGATGTTGATTCTACCAATCCATGAACACGGTATGTTCTTCCATCTGTTTATGTCTTCCTCTATCTCTTTTTTCAACGTCCTGTAGTTTTCTGAGTAGAGGTCTTTTACCTCTTTAGTTAAGTTTATTCCTAGGTATCTTAATTTTTTTGGTGCGATGGTAAATGGGATTGTTTTTCTAATCTCTCTTTCTGAAAGTTCACTATTGGTGTATAGAAATGCCTCAGATTTCTTGGGGTTAATTTTGTATCCTGCTACATTGCCAAATTCATGTATTAAGTCTAGTAGCTTTTTGATGGAGTCTCTAGGGTTTTGTATGTATAATATCATGTCATCTGCAAATAAGGACAGTTTTACTTCCTCTTTTCCAATTTGGATGCCTTTTATTTCTTCTTCTTGCCTAATTGCAATGGCTAATACTTCCAGTACTATGTTGAACAGGAGTGGTGAGAGTGGGCATCCCTGTCTTGTTCCTGTTCTTAGGGGAAATGGTGTTAGTTTTTGTCCATTGAGTATGATGTTGGCTGTGGGCCTGTCATATATGGCTTTTATTATGTTGAGGTATGATCCTTCTACTCCCACCTTGCTGAGAGTTTTTATCAAAAATGGGTGTTGGATTTTGTCAAATGCTTTTTCTGCATCAATTGATATGACCATGTGGTTTTTTTCTTTCAATTTGTTTATGTGATGTATCACGTTTATTGATTTGCGGATATTGTACCATCCTTGCATCCCTGGAATAAATCCTACTTGGTCATGGTGTATGATCTTTCTGATGTACTGCTGGATCCGATTTGCTAAGATTTTGTTGAGGATTTTGGCATCTATGTTCATGAGGGATATTGGCCTGTAATTCTCTTTCATTGTGTTGTCTTTACCTGGTTTTGGTATTAGGGTGATGCTGGCTTCATAGAATGAGCTTGGAAGTGTTCCTTCCTCCTGAATTTTTTGTAGTAGTCTGAGGAGGATAGGTTTTAGTTCTTCCTTGAAAGTTTGGTAAAACTCCCCTGAGAAGCCATCTGGTCCTGGGCTTTTGTTTGCTGGGAGCTTTTTGATGACTGCTTCAATTTCTTCCATAGTTATTGGCCTATTGAGATTTTTAGATTCTTCCTGATTGAGTGCTGGAATGTTGTATTTTTCTAGGAATTTGTCCATTTCCTCCAGGTTGTCTAGTTTGTTGGAGTAGAGCTGTCCATAGTATTGTTTAACAATCATTTGTATTTCTGTGGGGTCTGTTGTTATTTCGCCTCTATCGTTTCTGATTTGGTTTATTTGGGTCCTCTCTCTTTGCTTCTTGGTGAGCCTGGCTAGAGGTTTGTCAATCTTGTTTATCCTTTCAAAGAACCAGCTCTTGGTTTCATTGATTTTCTGTATTGTTTTTTTGGTCTCTATGTCATTTATTTCTGCTCTAATCTTTATTATCTCCTTCCTTCTGCTCACTCTGGGGTTTTCTTGTTGCTCTCTTTCTAATTCTTTGAGCTGTAGATTTAGATGATTTACTACCATTTTTTCTTGTTTTTTGAGATAGGCCTGTAGAGCTATAAACTTCCCTCTCAGGACTGCTTTCATTGTGTCCCATAGGTTTTGGATTGTTGTGTTTTCATTGTCATTAGTTTCCAGGATGTTTTTAATTTCTTCTTTGATCTCATTGGTAACCCAATCAATATTTAATAACATGCTATTCAGCTTCCAAGTGTTTGAGTATTTTGGGTTGTTTTTATTGTAGTTTATTTCTAATATTATGCCATCATGGTCTGAGAAGATGCTTTTTATGATTTCAATCTTCTTGAATTTGGGGAGACTTTGCTTGTGACCCAATATGTGGTCTATTTTTGAATCTGTCCCATGAGCACTTGAGTAGAATGTATATTCCGCGGCTTTGGGGTGAAGTGTTCTGAAGATGTCTATTAAGTCCATCTGATCTAGTGAGTCATTTAGGATTGCTGTTTCTCTGCTGATTGTTTGTCTAGAGGACTTATCCAGTGATGTCAGTGGTGTATTAAAGTCCCCTACTATGATTGTATTGTTGTCGATCTCTCCTTTGATATCTTCCAGGAGTTTTTTTATGAATTTGGGTGCTCCTGCATTGGGTGCATATATGTTTACCAGGGTTATATCTTCTTGTTGTATTGATCCCTTTAGTATTATGAAGTGGCCTTCCTTATCTCTGGTTATGGCCTTCACTTTGAGATGTATTTTGTCCGATATAAGTATTGCTACCCCAGCTTTCTTTTCCTTTCCATTTGCGTGAAAGATATTTTTCCATCCCTTCACTTTCAGTCTGTGTGAGTCCCTTCTAATGAGGTGGGTCTCTTGTAGACAGCAGATGTATGGGTCATGTTTTTTTATCCATTCAGCCACTCGATGTCTTTTGGTTGGAGCATTTAGTCCGTTTACGTTTAAAGTTATTATTGAAAGGTACTTGTTTATAGCCATTTCTTTTTTGTGTGTGTGGCTGTTTTCTTTCTGAGCTTTTTATTCCTTCTTTTTACACCAGTCCCTTTAGCATTTCTTGCATGGCTGGCTTGGTGGTGATAAACTCCCTTAGCCTTTTTTTGTCTGTGAAGCTTCTTATTTCCCCTTCAATTTTGAATGATAGCCTTGCTGGATAGAGTATTCTTGGATTCAGTCCTTTGCTTTGCATCACTTTGTAAATTTCCGTCCATTCTTTTCTGGCCTGATGTGTTTCTGTTGAGAAATCATTTGATAATCTAATGGGAGATCCCTTGTATGTAACTTTCCGTCTCTCTCTTGCAGCCTGTAAGATTCTCTCTTTGTCCTGAACATTTGCCATGGTAATTATGATGTGTCTTGGTGTGGGTCTTTTCGGATTCACCTTGTTTGGGACTCTCTGGGCTTGTGTGACTTTTTTCTTCCCCACCTCAGGGAAGTTTTCTGATATTATTTCTTCGAATAGGTTTTCTAATCCATGTTCATCTTTCTGTTGTTCTGGCACCCCTATTATTCGTATGTTGTTTCGTTTCATGTTGTCCCAAAGCTCCCTTAGGCTCTCCTCCTGTCTTTTAATTTTTTTCTCCATTTGCAGTATAGTTTGGGTGTGTTTTGCTTCCTTGTCTTCTAATTCACTAATTCGGTCCTCCGCTTCTCCTAGTCTACTGTTGATGCTTTCAATGGTGTTTTTTATTGCAGCTATATCGCTCTTCATTTCTTCTTGGGTCTTGCATAAGTTATTGATTTTTTCATCTGTTTCTTCTTGCTTCTTGCATAAGTAGTTGATTTTTTCCTCCATCCGGTTTATGCACGCTAGGACCCTTATTCTGAATTCTTTTTCTGTCATGTTGCATGCCTCTGTCTCACTTAGCTGCTTTTCTGGCGAGTCCTCCTTTTCTTTCCTTTGGGGGTTTCTTTGCCTACCCATGTTTGATCTCACTGACATATCTAGATGTTGAGTCGTTCAGTGGCTGCTCCCTGGGTGGCAGTGGCTCCTTGGGCTGTGGTTGCTCCTTGGGTGGTTGCGGTAGCAGCTGCTCCTCAGTTGGCAGCAGCTCCTCTGGTGGGTGTTGTTCACAGCTGTGGTGGCTCTTCTGGCTGGTGGGGGGAGGCTTCACGTACAGCTGCTGTTCCTCAGACAGAGGGTGTGGTGATCAGGAGGCTGCTGTTGCTTGGATCTGCTTAGTCCTGCCAGGTATTTAGGAGAGTGTTGAATTTCCCTGTGATACACTGTTCCTCCGTGTTGTAAATCACAGTCCTGATTTTAAAGCAGGCCGTATTTGTGATCCAGACTGCCTTAATTTGTGTTCACCTAAGAGTCAGTTTGTGGCTCAGCCTCTGGGTGGCAGTGTTTTGGGGTTGGCCTCTGAGGCTATAAGGCTTCTCTACTTAAAACTGGTTTGGGGAGGTCAACTGCCCAGAGCTGGTTCTTAAATAATCGTTACCCTGCTCTGCGTTGTTGGTGGGACTGAAAGTTCCTCTATAGGCCAGACCCTGGTAACTCCC
>NW_005353436.1:8333-12496 GCF_000412655.1 Myotis brandtii
TTTATTTTTTAAAGAGAATTATTATTTTATATATATTTTTATTGGTTTCAGAGAGGAAGGGAAAGGGGGGAGAGAGAGAGAAACATCAATAAGAGAATCATTGATTGGCTGCCTCCTGCATACTCCACAACTGGGGCATGTGCCCTGACCTGGAATCAAACCATGACCACCTGGCTTATAGGTTGACACTCAACCACTGAGCCAGGCCAGCTAGGTTCAGGTGCCAGTAAAAATGCTTATATAAATAAAAAAAATTGTATTGCTGGTTTCGTTTTCTTCAAGATATTCTTTGAAACTATTGGGAAATTTAATAAGAATTGAGAAGTTAAAATTTGAAATTACCTTCCAAGACCTAATGGAACCCAGTCTTTCTTTAAATCCTTTCCCAGGGATATGCTTACTGATTTGAGAGAGAGGGAGAATCATTGATGTTAGAGAAAAGCATCAGTTGGTTGCCTCTCATATGCACCTCCACTGGGGGCTGAACGCCCAACCTAGGTATGTGCCCTGACTGGGAATTGAACCCACAGCCTTTCCATGTACACAATGATGACCAAACCAACTGAGCCACCCCAGCCTGGTCATGGAACCAATTTTTAGGGAAGAAAACCTTATATTACTCCTAGATTTCTGCATATCCAAGGTCCAGAATACAGCTAAGTCAGTGGGACTTCATGGAACACCTTGATGACTTTGAGTGGGTTAAATGAGATATAATGTATGCAACATGCTCATCTCTGTGCCAGGCGGGCACTCACTCTTTTGTACTTTCAGTCGGCCTCATCCTGTTTTCTGTGTCATTGTTATGTATTTTCCTTAAAATAGCTCTGGGTTCATAAATTTTGCATCATTTCTCTGAAATGTTGGCCCTAAAAATTGGGAGCAGAGAGTTTAAAACTTTAGCATCCACTTAATATCTCATTGGCATAAGCTCATAAATTCAACCATTATTGAAATCTTGATTTGCATAATGATGATAAAAGAAGTAATTTTCAATATATCAAGATTCTTTTTTTAAAAATCCTACTGGAAGATATTTTTCCATTGATTTTTAGAGAGAGTGGAAGAGAGAGGGAAAGACAGAGAGAAACATTGATGTCAGAGAAACACATCGGTTGGTTGCCTCCAGCACGCTCCCCAACCAGGGCCTGGGCCGGGGAGGAGTCTGCAACCAAAGTACATGCCCTTGAGTGGAACTGAAGCAGGGACCCTTCAGTCTGCTGGTTGACACTCTATCAACTGAGCCAAACCTGCTAGAAGATTCTTTAAATTTATATGTTATTTGCTGTGTTCTCCGTTCCGGTAACTACATCTATAAATTTGTTTCCAGTTTAGATCACATTTTGTTTGACATCATTTTAAATCTCATTATGCTTCCCACAAATGAAGACTATTTTATGAGATAGGTTCTATAAGAGAAATTGATTGAGGTAGTTATGAAATAATAACACCCTTGGGTGGCATTTTTTTTCCATTTTTGTTCTTTTGTTAGGGGCAGGAATAGAATATTAGGGACTAGTTATAATTATAAGAAATATTACTAGTAATGGTGCTCTATTAACCATGATTGCTCTGTTTTGATTAGAGAAAGCACGTTCTAATCTGTTTGAGAGTTGTACACCCTGGGGCATGGGAGCTAACATGGGAATGCAGCTCCCAATGGCCTAGATTAACAACCTTGTTGCCTGTAAGCTGGTCCCTGAGTCATGCAACCCCCAGCCCGAATTGCATGTAACCTGTAACCACTGTACCTTGCCTACTTTCCCATGGAATCTGTGTCTTTCTACCCAAGATAAGCAGCTGGCTTATGGGGAGAGTAGAGCAGATGTTTGTGGATGACCTGCTGCTCTCCCATTCTGCCCACATTAATGGAATAAACGCCATATATGAGTCAACCCAGTGTCTGCTACATTCGTTCAAGTAGTAACCAGCAGCCTGGACCCATTGGTTGTCTGGTTTCACTTTAAGTAATTTTATAACAGTTATTGGAACTGGATAATTAATAAAAATGCCAATCAGTACTTTTTTTCTTCTAACACAAGTCCAAATATTGCATTTACTTACAATTTTTAAAATTTCTTTTAAATTAAGAATGAATTTTTAAATTAACCCAAGTAAAACCATTACTAGTTTAGAAAATAATTAAAACACTCTTTGTGCATTGATTGACAGCCTAAAGGTTTAAATTCTGTTTCGAGGACACCTGCATATTTGTTCTCTAAATGTCTTTCTTGCATGTGCTAATTTAATACTCCTTGCACAAAAAGTTATGTACAATATCTTTTTGATAAAATATTTTCCAGTCCGGCCGGCGTAGCTCAATGATTGAGCGTCAAACTATGAAGTAGGAGATCATGGTTCCATTCCCTGTCAGGGCACATGTGTGGGTTGGGGGCTCGATTCCCATTATGGGGCATGCAGGAGGCAGCCGATCAATGATTCTCTCATCATTGATGCTTCTATCTCTCCCTCCGTCTCCTTTCCCCTCTGAACTCAATAAAGATATATTTTTAAAAGTAAGTAAATAAAGTATTTTCCAAATATACAACTTTACTTTGTTCATTTTTCTTATAAACTACACATTAGTGAATGGTCTGTCGAATTGTGTTTTAGGCAGTTGACTGGTGGAGTTCAGGTGTTCTAATGTATGAACTATTCACAGTCAATGGGGAGAAGAATTTCGGAGGTGAGCTCTCTAGGTAAGACTCCACAAAATAAAATGAATGTGTTGTTACCAAATTAGAATTAAGCGGTTAATTTTAATTGATATAGGGTATATATAGTTATACCTTTATGTTTCTTTATGTTTTATATGCCCAGATAGATGTTAAGTTTCATAGGGAGAGTGTCCTAATTTTTGTGTGTTCCAAAGCAGTTAGCATGGGGCATGAGCTGCTGGCAGAGCCATTTAGAATGCGGGCCATGGGGCCGTTTGGAATGGGTGGCATGGAAACAGTGGAATGTTTGGTGCAGAGTCGGTGGGCGTGGAGTCGGTGGGTGTGGAGTCGGTTGTGTGTGGAGTCGGTGGGTGCAGAGTCGGTGTGTTAAGAGTCGGTGGACGTAGAGTCGGTGGACGTAGAGTCGGTGAACTTAGAGTCGGTGAACTTAGAGTCGGTGAGCGCGGAGTCGGTAGTCGGTGAACTTAGAGTCGGTGAACTTAGAGTCGGTGAGCTTAGAGTCGGTGAGCGCGGAGTCGGTAAGTGCAGAGCCTTTTCATGTGTAGGAAGGGACTGTGCCTGCCTCCCCCTCAGGGCTGTTGGGAAGAGTGAATGTGGCGAAGACAGAGGGCACCTAGTGCAGAGCTGGGGATGGGCAGAGAGACGGTGCCCAGGTGACTCCAGAGTCTGTGAGCAAACCCTTCCCGCTGCCAGGCTTTGATCAGAACTGTGTCCACTGATGGAAGGTCCATGGCTTCCCTCCTACCAAGAATCCTGGGTTCTGGGCCCTGTGGGAAAATGAACACGAGATGGAAAAGCAGCAGCTACCACTCACTCCCAGTCGTTAAAACCCATGAGTGGGGCCAGCCTTGGAAAACTGCCCACCGAGAGAAACAGTCACATCCCGTGTATGCGTGTTCCCAGACTGTGAAGGCACTTGGGGGAGACTCAGCCCCCTAAGACACCCAGTGGTTCTGGGAGGCTCCTGGGGCGGGAGCAGAGATGAGGGGAAAGAGCTGAACGGCTCCCCCGTGTGTGCTGGGCCCTGGGACAGGTGTAAGTCCAGCAGACTCCTCCCATGAGGGGGCCTGCGAGGGGCCAGCCATGGCGTCCCACACTCAGCATGTGCCTGACACCCAGAGGCCCATAGTATTGTTTGTTATGCCTTAGCCCTCATTTCCAGGAAACTGCCGAGAGCTGCCGAGAGCTGTTGGTTTTCCAAGAGGACGTGTGTAAACTGTTCAGATAGGAACTGTGTGTTGAACAAAAGCTCACCCATAGCCATTTATTTCCAGGACCCAGATCAGTGAAGTGACTGTGGAATTGAGAGGCCTGGACTCAGCCCTCTAACCCGGGATAGACTCTTAGCCCCACTCCTTCCTTGTTAAGGAAACAGCTCAGTGAAGCCCCACACCTGTCAGCAGGTGCACTCGTCCAATAGACAAGGATGTCCATGTCAGACACACTCACACCACGTGTACAACGGATTGGGGCACTTTTAGGTTT
>NW_005353437.1:0-338 GCF_000412655.1 Myotis brandtii
TGGGGGCCCAGTTGGAAAAAGCCCAGTCTGTCCTAGGAAGAGTCAGCTGTTGCCAGTCCGTGGAGGTCTGCCTCAGGCGGCTCTGGCCAATAGCGGCTGGGTGGTTTGGATGGCCTTGCCAGCTTCTTCTGGCCTGCTACTGCCCTGCCTTCCTTTTCACTTCTGCTACTAAACCTTACTCTGTAGGTTCTGAGGCACGCAGAACCGGACCCAAGGCAGCGAGGTTTGAGCAATTTTAAAATTCCTTAACATATATTCTAAGACAGTCGAGTTTGAGTTTGAGGAGGAGCTATTACCCATGTTGCAGGGAGGGACCGGGTTGCCTCCTCCTTAAAAAA
>NW_005353437.1:2100-3888 GCF_000412655.1 Myotis brandtii
GCGTGGGGGCACTCCTGGCACCCATGTTCCAGAACAGAATTTTCGACCAACGTTTTGGTGAGAACCTACCGGAGGAGTTAAGACTGCATCCAGTCCCCCCTCTCGGCAGCAAATTGGCTAGTCCCACACAAACAGCTGTCCACTCACGCTTCCTCAATGTTTCAGCATTCATTCCAGTTCCACAATCTCTATTGTACCCCTTTAAAAAATTTTTAACATGTAATTAAGAACAGCAGGTTTACTTTGACCCGACCTCATGATGATCAGTGACGAGAGACAGAAAAGGGAGGGGGTGACCCGTTTTCACAAATCCTCACTCAGATGCCCGCCTGACCAAAGTGGTGAAGCCACACAAAGGAGAGGAGAGGGCAGGCCCCCTCCTACCACACTCACACACTTTCACCAGACATCCATTCAGCAAAGGCATTTAGCTACCACAACACACAGTTTTTCCCAATTCAATCGGAACCTTAAACTTTTAGCAAATATTCAGCATTTCTCAATCAGTAACATTTTTAAGAATAAACTTCAAAAATGCAAGACATAAGTTTTTTATCATTTGAATTCAGTAAGCTTCAAGGTCCCAAGTTCCCAGCGGTCTGGGAAACCACACCTGAGGCTGGCCAGCAGATTTGGCCCAGCCCTTGACTTTAAAACGACCATATGCTTAAAGGAGTAGTTTGAGTCTGTCCCATAACGTCCGTCCAGTAAGTCCAGTAAGTCCACAGAAAACAGAAAAAAAAAACACACAAACACAGACAAATACAGTCTTCCAACTCTATGGAAGCAAAACCAAAACAACATTCCGACTCTGCGGAAGCAAAACTACAGATTAGACGATGGCCATGTGCCAACTGGCGGGAGCGACCCGCCTCGTCTCAGATTGAGCGGTTTCTGAGCCCCTCCAGATGGAGGATCGGAGTGTCCCCCGACTCCTCCCGCCCGTGGCCCCCCCGTGCATCCACTTAGGCTGTTTCAGGCATTACAGATTTCAGAAGTGAGCTCACACAGGACAGAACACACAGAACAGAATAGATAACACACAGACATTTACCGCGGTCAGGCAGACACCCTGGATTGGGGTCCCTCGTGGATTTTGGGGATCCCAGACGCGCCCCCAAATGTTATGCCCAGAGTTCGGGGTCCCCAATAATCCATGACCAGGGAGCCTTTTCCGATGCAAAAGCAAAGGGTCTTTTATTCAAGCCCGGGACTTGGTCCCCCTCCTGCCTCCATTACTGGATGCAAGAGAGAGCCCCGAGTTCCAAGAGAACAAAGAATTTATAGTGCTTGGGGTTGGGGGGTGGGGGTACACATTGACCACTGATTTGGTCTATTCCGGTTGGTTGAGTGAGGGCCGGGGGCTAGTGACGCAAGGGCAGCATGCAGCTAGGGTCTGGTTACACAAAGACAGGGGGGTGGCTAGCATACTCTTGGCCTTGGGCTAGTTTTCCCCACTTTCCCATTGGCCGAGATAAGGGCAGGCTGAGTAACTGGTACATTCTGCGGCTTTTTCTTGGAAGAGGGGTTAAGGACACAGCTATCAGTCCTGTTCTGTCCTTTCAGCGTCAGGCAGCCCAGAGCAGAGTGGGAACTATCCCTGCTGGTAGCTGCTTGCTCATTCACTTACTTGCTCATTCATTCACTCATTCACTCACTCATTCACTCACTCAGCAAACCCTCTCAGGTCCATGGCACCAGGCCAGGCACTGAAGTTGAAGCAGGATAAGACAGAGCTATGTCCTCAAGATGTTAGTAATTCAGTAGGGCGAAGCAGGCACATGAACG
>NW_005353437.1:4109-7423 GCF_000412655.1 Myotis brandtii
GCTGTGTTCAGGAACTCTCAGCTACTTTGCATCTGTTTATATATTGCTGGGAAATTGCACCTCTTTATAAATTGCTGGAAATGATAAAGATGTCAACTGGTCTTGGCTGAAAGAGATTTAGTTGTGTTTCCCAACACTGTGCAGAAAGCAGTTTTGTTCTGATCTAGAGGCCTTAAGGTTCCCTTAGAGTCACTAAACTTTACATAGTTTCTTCCTGACAACATGTCTTTGTCTTCCATCCTTAGACCATTTCTTTTATAAATGTAAGTAATAATTGCACATTCTTTCTCTGAACTTTGAAATATACATACATCTCCTAAAAAGCTTCTTGTCAGTGTTATGACCCAGAGAATAACTGTCTCAAGGACCTGGCACCATCCTTTTGTAATTTTATCCTTCTGGTATCCCTGTGTCCCAGTCTCTGAGGGAGAATAGGAGCCTAACTTGGGTGGGGACATTTACAACCAAGTTGTGAAAACACCTCCTTCCAGGACTTGAGGAGATGGTTTACATTTCCTTTCTGTAAAGACCATTAGCAAACACAGATGCCTATAATTCCTTCTTCTTTCTTAAAATCTTCCCAGCCTTTTCTTTCAGTTGTGTTGAGTTTCATCTCACTGCCCTATTGCATGGTTCTAAGGATTGACTTCCTTGCCTCTTTTAATTTGCTTGACACCTGTTTTACTTTGTCATCATCTACCTGTAGATAGCTGATCCTGTCATTTTGCTCACATTATCGATCCTTACCTTATTTTCAAATCTTCCAATTTCTTTCCATATCAGGCTAAAATCCTCCACATAAAGGTCCCCAGTTTTCCTGCCTTCCTTCTGACTTGGCATTCAAAGCAGCATCTGACATGACTTTTTAGATGCTTTTCAGGATGCAGGTTGCCTCAGGATGGCCTTTGCACCAGAATCTGAGAAGACATGCAGGCCTGAAAGGGCACACGTCCACAAGCACCTAGCCATCAACAGTGTTCACATTCATTTCCACTGCACTTTCAAGGAACAAGATCACAGAGATTTTAACAAACATACTATCTTGAACCTTACAAACTCTAGTAAACATGCTGGTCCCGGACATGACAGCCACCCATAGGCTGTCACTAAAAGATGTTCTTTTGTGTCCCCCGTGACCTAGAGCTCAGGCCAGACGGGTGTCCTCATACTTTGTTTTCTTCATTGATTTTACAATCGCCAGGTGCCGGTTCTTAGAGAATCCACATCCAGAACCTGGGAAATGGAAATAAATCTTTCCTGTGCCTTGTGGCCTCTGGGATATTTAGTTATACTCCTTTGAGAGCTAGCCAGAGGTGGATTGTGGGTAAGCAGAGTTGGGCATAGAGGGGAGCTGTTGAGTGATAGAATCTGTTCAGAGCCAGGATGATAAATTGTAAAGCCTGGGGGTTTTTAGATGTTAGGCATTATATGAGGTCAAGGGGACCTAAAGGTGCCCTGCAGGTCGGCTCTTTTGGGGAGGGCTCTGAATAGGGTAGGGGGACATGAGTGAGGGGCTACCTTCTACCTGTTGAGAAAGAAGCCACTGGAGTTGGTGTAGTGAAGTGGGAGTGCCATTCTCCCAAACTTGGATAGGCGAAAGGGGTGAGACACAGTTTGAGGGAAAGAATAAGATTCTTGAAGATTCTTATTAGTGTTCTGACATTTGGGACAAGAAAGGAAAGGGGTGAGACACAGTTTGAGGGAAAGAATAAGATTCTTGAAGATTCTTATTAGTGTTCTGACATTTGGGACATGAAAGAGCACCAAATATACTGGCTGGCAAGAGTTACAGAATAGACATAAAATAAGAAAAAAGAAGGAAAAGCAGATGAGCATATTATAGGGAGTCAGGAGTCTGAAAAGTGAGGAGGGATGGGGACACCATGAATGCAGAAGATGAGCCTAGGGAATGTGGTATTTGAGCCAGGAAATTAGTTGAAGTCCAGGGTAGTCAGACTAGAACAGGAGTTGGCATGGAGCCTAGGGAATGTGGGGAATGCAGGGCAGGCTTGAGGGTGAGGACCACATTGAGGGCCAGAGGTGTCCATCCTCCAGCTCAAACCCAGGAGAGATGTGTGCATTTGGCTTTCAAAGCAGTTTCCCTACGGGCTGGGAGAGCCATGAAAGGCCAATCTCACCCCTATGCACCAAGACGTGCCTCAGCTGAGTAAACAGGTTAGCCATGTGCCAGGGGATTTGTGTGTCAGTGAGTAAGTCTGACTAGGAGCCTGGGGAGAGGCAAGAAAAGGCTAATGGTATGTTTGTGTTGGGGGAGGTGAAATTGAGGGCTGGCATGAACTTGGAATGTGTGGAGCATTTTCCTTCTTTGTTGACTAGTGAGAGTAACTTTCTGTGATTCCACAGGTAAGAGCTCTGTGGTAGGTCACAGGGATGGAGTGGTAGGTAACCACCTGTCCTGGTCTAATCCAGGATGTGTCACTTCCATCTGCATTGGATGCCTCTCTCCTCACCTGAACTTATGTTGGTGGGTGTGGTAGAACCCAGGTTATGATGAGAAGTTCTGCCTTCCTGGTCCCATTACAGACCACGTTCAGACTCTCCATCTCTCCTCAGGCCTAGAAGCCTATTGGGAGCTGTTGTCTGATTGCTGTAGAAGATATGGCCTTGTTCACAAGGAGTCTGCCTAGGAGTAATTATTTCATTAGGTCTCACCAGAGGTTTCACAAAGCACCTTTCATTCTTCTAACATCAATTATCAACTTGTCTTTTCTCCGTAGGGTACGTCCAGCATGGCCCAGACTAGTGGAGCCATAGATGTGGCAAATTCCTGAATGGTCACAGATGTGGATAGCCCTATAGCTCATGCTTTCCTTAAACTTCTGATCACAAGAGTTTATCCTGTCTCTGATGTCACTGTCATCACTGTGATCATTGTCTTAGAACATCAACGTTAGCACGCATCACTGCCACCCTTTGGAGCACACGTGTCTTGCTAAGGCATTTAGAAAATAGCAGTTTTGTTCAACTTTAGCAGGAAAGCTTCTAGATCGCGCCATTTTTATGACTTGAGTTTGGCATTGAATTAACTTGGAGAATGAACACATCCATTTGCCCTGGAATGGAGTGCCGCTTCATGGGCTGGTAATTTGTGCAGCCACTTAGAAGGGCCTGTGGTAGGTTGAATAGTCTGCTTTTGTCATCCTGAAATTCTTAATTTGAACTAGAGCCCAGAACTTTCACGTGACTTTTCATAGTCCTGCCCCTAGACCTGATCATTGGTTGGGAAAATTCTGTAATGTGACCACCAGAGAGCAGCACAAAGGAAGGAAACCTGGAGAAGCTGTGAAGGGATG
>NW_005353437.1:8052-8941 GCF_000412655.1 Myotis brandtii
AGTGTGAATATCAGACATGGAATAACTATTTCATGTTCCACCCGCAGAGGGAGTTAAAATCTACTTGGCTTGTAGAGGATCACCTCAAAACAATTTACCTTCTCTGGGACTTCCAAAGTGATTAAGATTTGTCCTTGAAGCCCAAACGACTTGGCTCTTTGTCCAAATGATATATAATGGGCACTGGCATATTTTTTGTATTTGTTTTGTTATTTTTTTTATATCAGGAGGATAAAATTAAAATAAATGGTGATAGAAATAAAATAAAATAATATAAAATGAAAAAGACAAAAATTACTATTGTCAGTTCATTAACCAGACCATAGGTGGTCTGCCTTTTGTTTTAAGAAAAATATTACTTATTTAATTAATTTTTATGTATTGGGAAGCAGACTAAAGTTGCAGTTTCCCGAATAATCTCTAAGGGCAGGACTGGAGGCTTGATTTGCTAAAGTGTTGTTGTTACTTCCTGGATGAAAACACTGGGAAATGGACATGCTGCATTGGTCTTGAGTAACAGTCCCTCTGCAGCTTCCATATCCACAGTTCAGGAACCACCAGCTCCATGGCCCTGAGTGTGGGAGAGTCACAACCGACACCGCACAAAACAGCTTCCCTTCTCCAAAACTAACACATCGATTCTGTTGTCAGAGATTCCAGGAATTGCTATCTCCAGCTTCTGAGTTGGTTTTTTTTATTTCTTGTTTTTGTTTTTGTTTGTTTTGTGTGTGAGTGTGAGAGTGAGTGTTGTGTGTGTGTGTGTGTGTGTGTGTGTGTGTGTGTGTGTGTGTGTGTGTGTGTTTTCCATAGGGTTTAGGAGACAATTGGTTAAGCCAATCCTGGGAATCTTTACTAGACATAATTGGGCACCTCTATTGTAATGTGTGCA
>NW_005353438.1:0-455 GCF_000412655.1 Myotis brandtii
TTTTTCCCTTTGTTTCTCTTGCCCTAGGCAATGTATTGGTGAAAATTCTGCTATGTGACATATCTGATATTTTGCTGCTTATGCTTTCTTCTAGGATTTTTATGGTTTCACAACATACATTTAAGTCTTTTATCCATTTTGAGTTTATTCTTGTGTATAGTGTAAGTTGATGCTCTAGTTTCTTTTCTTTTCTTTTTCTTTTTTTTTTTTTTTGCATGTACCTGTCCAATTATCCCAGCACCATTTTTTGAAGAGACTGTCTTAACTCCATTGTACGCTCTTGCCTCCTTTGTCAAATATTAACTGACCAAAAAGGAGTAGGTTGATATCTGGGATCTCTGTTCTGTTCCAGTGGTCTATATGCCTGTTCCTGTGCCAGTACTAGGCTATTGTTTTGATTGTGGCTTTGTAGTATACCTTGATAACCAGTATTGTGATCCCTCCAACTTTGTTCT
>NW_005353439.1:0-817 GCF_000412655.1 Myotis brandtii
TGATGTGAGAGAGGCACATTGTTTGGTTGCCTCCTGCCCCAACTGGAGCCAGGGATTGAGAAATGTATCCTTGACTGGAATGGAACCCGGGACCCTTTAGTCCACAGGCTGAAGCTCCATCCACTGAGCCAAACCAGCTAGGGCCATCTCATCCTTTTCATCTCAACCACTTTCCTCTTTATGTTTATAAATCTGCCTTCACCGAGTTCCTTGGGCTTCATCTGTGCCCTTCTATGGGTCTGGGTCTGCACGTATCCTGCCTGAGCTTTCCAGTGCTCACATGCCAGAGCGTTTAAAGCAGTGGTTCTCAACCTTCCTGATGCCACGACCCTTTAATACAGTTCCTCATGTTGTGGTGACCCCCAATTTCATTGTTACAAATTGAACATAATTAAAGCATAGTGATTAATCACAAAACAATATGTAATTATATATGTGTTTTCCGATGGTCTCAGGCGACCCCTGTGAAAGGGTCGTTCGACCCCCAAAGGGGTCGCGACCCACAGGTTGAGAACCGCTGGTTTAAAGAAATGCTGAGATCAGGAGGTAGGAGTCAAGGGAGACAGGAGTGCAGGGGGCAAAAGAAGTAACCTAAAAGTGGATGAATCGTTTTTCAGGGCAGGGTACTCTCACCCTGCTCAGCGGTGCAGGCTCCCCAGAGCAAGGCCCAGCTGAAATGCTCCAGCCGCTGCACCCCGCTTTCACCACTGGCTGGTAAACAGCTGTTGGATATTTATTCACCACCTTTCATTTAGTCATTCTGGCTGGGGATTGGTCCTTGTGGATGTAAGGACAGGAAAAAGGCCTTTCTTTTTCT
>NW_005353440.1:0-352 GCF_000412655.1 Myotis brandtii
TCCTAAGTTAGGACTATGGAAGAGTCAAAGGACTAGAAAGAGTTTCTGTCCTCAAAAAATTAATCATATCACTTAAAAGAGAAGGAATAAAGCTTTAGAGGTCATTGTGCTGAATAATCATGATGTTTTCTTCCAAAATAGATTTTTCGGAGGAAGTTCCCGCGGTTGCAGGCTCCACCCCTGCCCTGGCCTAACGCCTCTGGCTGAGGTGTCCAGCCTGGGCAGCGGGGACTCGCAGCTGCAGTTGCCCCGCTATCGCAGGCTCTGCTTTAGGCCCAGGCAAGGGACCCCTAGCTCCCGGGACTGCCAGCTTCGCCCGTGCCCAGCTCCCATCGCTGGCTCCACCCCTACT
>NW_005353440.1:455-920 GCF_000412655.1 Myotis brandtii
GTTGGTAGGCGTGCTCAGGCCAAAGAGAGGGGCTGGGTGCAGGATTGGGTGCAGGTTGGTGACCCCAAAGAGTGCTGAATTTTTGCTGCTGTTAACGTAAAAAAACCATTGCAAAGAATTTTTTTGAGTTTATTTGAGCCAAACTGTCGACATATGCTGGGAAGTAGAACCTCTAGGAATTGAGGTAATGCTCCAAAGAATGGCGGGGTACATCTGTATTTATACATTGCAATCAAAGGAAAGGGACATAGGTGGATTACATGAATTCCATTGGTGATAGATTAAGGAGCTGGGATAAAGCAAAGCAGGAAAACCTCTGGGATAGGATAAAAAGTGAAATGATGGACATGTGCTGCTTTTACATAGATGGATACAGGAAAGTTCAACATCATTAACAGTTGACAATTAACTTGATAACATAAAAATGAGGAAATGTCCTGGTGCTATTTGTTGCACCCTGAAGGG
>NW_005353441.1:0-3608 GCF_000412655.1 Myotis brandtii
GAGTCGTAGTGCTCCCCGCCAAAGCTGGAGGTGTAGCGCCTGTAGACGAGGGTGAGCGGCTTCTTGGTGTACTCCTCCCCGATGAGGAGGACGGGCGACTCCGTCTGGATCACCTCGATGGGGCACTGCAGGACGTGCGACAGGGCCCTCAGCTCGAGTTGGCCTCCCCACGGTGCGTTGTGCACGATGTTGTCGCAGTAGTTGAAGAAGTCCTCGCGGGTGTAGACCTCGCGGGTTTCGGGGTCGCTGAAGAAGGGCAGGAATTCGTCGACGTGCTTCCGCATGTAGTTGGCGGCGCGGCCCCGCAGGCTCTCCACGGTCACGGAGAACGACAGCTGGTCTTGGATGGCGCGGTACATGCAGTGGCTGTCGGCCGGGATCTCCTTCATCTCCAGGTTCTTGGCCTCCAGGATGACCGCTAGCTTCTCCTCCTCGTCGCGGCGACAGCTAGCCAGGTACCCCACCTCGGCGGCGGCCGCCGCCATCTTCTGGCGCTCTCTCTGGAGCGCCGCCCTTCTTTCGCGCCTTCTCTGGGCCCTCGAGAGGCAAGGAGGACGGTTCTCAAGATCCATCTTGGCCAGACCCTCACTGACGGAATCGAGGTTGCTGCTGGCAGGGGGAAGCTCTGTGTACTTCTCCAGCTCCCGCTGTTGTCTCTGCTCCATTTCGGCCTCAAGGCGGGCCACGTCAAGGAGCAACTGCTTTCTTTTCTTCTTGTCGTTCTTAGGGACCGAGTTCTTCATGGCCTGGATGCGGTCCTGCAGCTCTTTTTTCTCGCGGAGGTGGCGACGCTTCAGCCGCTGATACTCAAGCTGCAGATCTTCCATCGTGTTTAACGGCTGGCGAGAACCGAAGTTTGGTGGCAGCGAGAGGACCCGCTACAGTTCAGTCCAACTGCTCAAACCGTCCAACAGGTAGCTGATCTCAGCCTCCACTGGCGGGCTGCTCTGTTCGTTTAAGACCCTGGTTGCCCGCCCACTATTCATGGTCCTCTCTGCCATTGGCCACTGTCTCAACATGGCCACGCCCCAAGACGCCTGGCACTGGGATTGGCTGCTGGGAGACCCTAGACATGCCCCTATTAGACACCATAGCAACAGGTGTTTCCGGTTCAGAGCTTGGTTTGAAACTAGGCCTGTAATCCAGCCTTTGCAGGTTATGTGCAGGGTTCCGCCTTTGCAGGTTTCGCGCAGCAACTGGGCTTGTAGAATTTTTCATGGACTCTTACTACTTCATTTCCAAGCCTGAACACAATGCAGACACTGGTCGTGTGTGAGAATTACAACAAATGTTATACCAACAGCTGAATGTGCTCTGACACTGGACTTGTCCAGGAGGCATTGTGGCTTCTTCCAGTTTTTCAGGTCTCTTGACCAGAGAACCCTTAGTTTTGTGTATTAGAACAAAGACATTTCCTTACATTCCTGGGAGCAGAGAGTCCTTTCAGTTTAGGTCTCAAATCCGCCCTGTCCCATCTCACTGTTAAAAGGCCACAACCACTGTCCTTAAAGTCATTCACTACAACTAGGCAGACCTCTTGGTTTGTACCAACTGAATGTACCTTCCCTAAACTTCTTTCCCACCTTCCACAATGGGCTCTCTTGAATGCCCAGGAAGCACTTCTCTACGTTTGTTCTTGAGTCTCTAAAAGGTCTAAACTTTTAAAATTAAAAATGTTAGAGCCCTAAGCTCTTTCAAATATGTTCTCATCTTGTCCCACCCTGCCCATCTGTATCTTGAATTCCCAAACTGGAAGGCCCTTGAGACAACCTCCCCCTTGGGACAAATGAAGAAAGTGGACATTTGTCCAAGTTGTTGTATATATCAATATTTCATTCCTTTTTATTGTTAAGTAGTATTCTGTGATATTGATGTACTGTACTTTAACCATGCGACCTGTTGAAGGACATCTGGGTTGTTTCCAGTTTGGTGTTATTATGAATAAATCTGCTATAAACATCCGTATACAGGTTTTTATGTGACCATAAGTCTTTGTTCCTCTAGGGCAGAGGTTCTCAACCTGTGGGTCGCGACCCCTTTGGCGGTCGAACGACCCTTTCACAGGGGTCGCCTAAGACCATCCTGCATATATATTTACATTACGATTCATAACAGTAGCAACATTACAGTTATGAACTAGCCACGAAAACAATTTTATGGTTGGGTCACAACATGAGGAACTGTATTTAAAGGGCCAGAAGGTTGAGAACCACTGCTCTAGGGGAAAATGTCCAGGAGTGCAAGTGCCCATAATGCCCATAAGTGTATGTGTACTTTTTTAAGAAACTATTTTCCAGAGTTGGCTGTGTATGAGGGATCCAGTTTCTCTGCATCCTCACCAACATTTGGTATTGTCATTTTCTTTTTTGTATTTTAGCCATTCTGTAGTAACATCTCACTGTGGTTTTAATTTGTATTTCTCTAGTGGGTAATCATGTTCATCTTTGCATGTGCTCATTTGCCCTCTGTGCCATAACCTCTTGGGTAAAATGCTTATGTCATTTGCCCATTTTACTGTTGTTTTGCGATTTTTAAAAATATATATACATATTCTAGATAATAGTTCTTTGTTGGATAAGTGGTTTGCAAATATTTCCTCCCACACTGCGACTTGTCTTTTCATCTCTTTACCTGGTGTTTCTCAGAGTGAAAGCTTTAAATTTTGATGAAGTCCAGTTTATCAATTTTTCCTTCTATGGGTTCAGGGTTTTGCTTTTTGTTTTTGGTTAATCCTCACCCGAGGATATTTTTACATTGAGTTTTAGGGATAGTAGCAGAGAGAGGGAAAGACAGAGAGAAACATCGATGCGAGAGAAACACATTGATTGGTTGCCTCCTGCACAAGCTATCATACCCGACCTCTATTGTTGTGTTGGCTATTGTCATTTTTTTATTTGACAATCTAAGGGGAAAGAGGTCAGTACCCCTGACTAAATAGTCGGGTATTGCATGTTTTAGAAACTCCTGCAGCACACTGGTTGCAAATCGCTAGTCTAACGCTAGATTCCAAAGATTTTGGCCTGTTTTTTAGGATAAAATGTATTGCATTAGGTTATAAGTTCAATTCTGTGATCCACTTGTGTTTATTTTTATGTAAAGTTTATTTTTGTGTAAGGCTAAGGTCAAAGTTCTGTTTTTAACCTATGGTTGTCCAATTGCTCAAGCGCCATTTGTTGAAAAGGCTGTGCTTCTTCCATTGAATTGGTTTTGTACCTTTGTAAAAAATCTGTTGGGCATATTTGTATGAGTCTATTTCTGGGTTCTCTATTCTGTTCCATTGATCTATGTGTCTATTCTTCCACCAACACCATACAGTCTCGATTACTATAGCTTTGTAATAAGTCTTAAGATTAGGTAGACCCTTTCCTTAAATTGTATTCTTCTTTTCCAAATTGCTTTTCTATATAAATTTTAGAATAATCTTGTTTGTATCTATCAAAAAATCTTGCTATGATTTTCATAGGAATTGTGTTAAAGCCATTTATCAAATTGGGGAGAATTGACACCTCGGTATGTATCACCATTATTTAGATTTTCATTGTATTATTTCATGAGTGTTTCATTATTTTCAGCATATAAGTCTGGCATATATTTTGTTAGATTTACAC
>NW_005353441.1:7970-9632 GCF_000412655.1 Myotis brandtii
GCGTCCTCAGGTGCCCGCCCCTTTCCGCGCGCGCCGGAGCCTCCGTACCTCTGCACTTTACTTTCGTAGCTCCTCTGAGTCTGTGTGCTCTTCTCTTTCCTTCTAGTTGTAGAATTTCCACTCAGCCAGCCTTCCTGTGGTTCTGGATGATGACCGTTCTGTCTTTTAGTTGTATTTTTGAAGTTGTTGTCGGAGGCAGCAATTTCCGGTGTTTTCCTATGCCGCCATCTTGGTCTCCTCCTAATTCTTTCAATGTTTGGTGAAAACACCTGGGTCAAAAGATTGCATTTTGGGGAATTTTAAAAAAGAAAATGTTTTCCTGCTCGGCCAGCTTGGCTCAGTGATTCAGGGTCAACCTATGAACCAGGAAGTTGAGGTTTGATTCTGGTCAGGGCACATGCCTGGGTTGAGGGCCCAATCCTCAGTCGGGGCCATGCAAGAGACAGCCAATCAGTGATTCTTTCTCATCATTGATGTTTCTATCTATCTTTCCCTCTCCCTTCCTCTTTGTAATCAAAATATATTTTAAAAATGGTTTCCTTAACAGTTATAGGGCTAATCAAACTATATTTCATATTGAATGAATTTTGGTTGTTTTTTTTGAGGAATTTTTTCATTTAATATAAGTAGTCAACCTAATGTGTGTGGAGTTGTTTGTAGTGTTACATTATTAGTGTTTTATATATGCAAGATTTGTAGTGATATTCCCTGCTTTATTCCTGATATTGGTAATTTGTGTTTTCTTTCTTTTTTTATTTGTTCTTTGTCAGTCTTGTTATATATTTGTCAATTTTATTGGTCTTTTCAAGGAACCAGCTTGTTGTTTCATTGATTTTTTTCCCTATTGCTCTTCTGTTTTCAACTTCACTGATTTCTGCTCTGTTTTTCTTTCTTCTGCCTGCTTTGGTTCTAGGTCACTCTTCTGGTCCTTGAGGTGGGAGCTTCGATGATTGATTTCAGACTTTTCGTCTTTTTCTAATGTATGCATTTAGTGCCGTAAATCTGCTTTTCCGTATTACTTTGACTGTATCTTATATGTTTTGATATATTGTATTTTTATTCTCATTCTGTTTAATATATACTTTTAGATTTCCTTGAGATTCTTTGGCTCATGAATTATTGAGAAGTGAATTATTGGTTTCCAAGTGTTTGCAGATTATCCTGTTACCTTTCTGTTACTGAATTCTACTTTGATTCCTTTGTGGTTGGAGAATACACTCCATATGATTTCAATTTCTTTAAATATATTGGGGTTTGTTTATGGTCTACAATCTATTCTATCTTGACATATGTTCCATGGTCACTTGAAAAGAATCTTTATACTGCTGTGGTTGGGTGATGTATTCTATAAATGTTGTTTAGATCCCCCCGATGGCTGATAGTGTTATCAACTTTTCTATATTCTGTCTAATTCTTCTGTTTATTGTTAATAGAAGAGTGTTGCCGTGTCTAACTATAATTTTCACTTTTTCTGTTTCTTCTTTCAGTTTTATCAGGTTTTGCTTTATGTATTTTTCACCTCTGTTGCAAATCAGCATTTAGGATCACTTTGTATTTTTGGTGAATTCACCCTTTTATCATTATGCAATGCCCCTCTCTGCCTCCAGTAATTTTCTTTGCTCTAGCATCTACTTTATTTGATATAAATATAACCACTACTTT
>NW_005353441.1:9788-14312 GCF_000412655.1 Myotis brandtii
CCCACCTCCCCAGTGTCTGTGTCCATTGGTTATGCTAATATGCATGCATACAAGTCCTTTGGTTGCTCTCTAATCCCCCCCTCCCCTACCATTTGTCTCTGGATCAATTGTTGTTCCTCAAATTATGTTGATAATTATATCCCACATGAGTGAGATCATGTGATATTTATCTTTCTCCGACTGGCTTATTTCGCTTAGGATAATGCTCTCCAGTTCCATCCATGCGGTTGCAAATGGTAAAAGTTCCTTTTTTTTTTATAGTGGCGTAGTTGTGTAGATGTACCACAGGTTTTTAATCCACTCATCTGTTGATGGGTGGGTCGTTTTTTAATCTACTCTGCCAGTCTCTGTTTTTTAATTGGCATATATAGATCATTTACATTTAAGGTAATTATTAATATGTTAGGGCTTAAGTCTGCCATTTAATTTTTTTGTTTTCTGTTTGTTCTTTCTGTGTTAATTTCTGTTTCTTTGTCCTACCTTTCTTTGTCCTACCTTCCTTTGGGTTACTTGAACATTTTTTAGAATTCCATTGTGATTTATCTGTAGTGTGTGAGGGTGTATCTCCTTGTATAACTTTTTTAATGGTTACTCTTGGTACATTTGTGTCTGTGTGTGCAGGCAGGCGCACACATGCCAAAATCTGTTATGTTGCCATTTTACCAGTTTGAGTGAAGCATAGAAACCTTACCTCCTTTTGCATCTTTTTACCCTCACCCATTTCACAATACAGTTGTCTTAAATGTCCTCTACATAAATTCAGAACCACATTAGTTTTCTAATGTTTGCTTCGACCTTCAAACATAATAGACAATTCAACAGGACAAAGAAAGTCTATTGTATTTACTCCCAGTTTTGCTTATTATGTTCTTCCTTCCTGATTTTCCAATATTACTTCATTTAAAAACTTCAATTAGCCATTCTTTCAAATTGGTTTCTTTGTACAAATTCTCTTAGTTTTCATTCATCTAAGAATGTCTCAATTTCCCTTTTATTTCTGAGGGATATTTTCCCCAGAGGAGTTCACTATGCTTTTCTTTCATAACTTGAAAAATGTGTTATTTTTTGTTGGCCTCCATGGTTTCTTTTTTTTTTTTTTTTAAATATATTTTATTGATTTTTTACAGAGAGGAAGGGACAGGGACAGAGAGTTAGAAACATCGATGAGAGAGAAACATCGATCAGCTGCCTCCTGCACACTCCCCACTGGGTATGTGCCCGCAACCAAGGCACATGCCCTTGACCGGAACCGAACCCGGGACCCTTGAGTCCGCAGGCCGACGCTCTATCCACCGAGCCAAACCGGTCAGGGCCCTCCATGGTTTCTGATGAGAAATTTACTGTCTTTCGAATTGTTTCTCTCTCTGCTTTCAATAATTTTTTTCTTGTATTTCATTTTCAGAAATTTCACTATGACATACCTTTGGGAATTTCTTTGGGTTTATCTCATTTGGGTTTTGAATCTGTAAGTTTATATCACTTACCAAATTTGAGATGTTTTCAGCCATAATTTCGGAGTACTTTTTCTTTTTTTTAAATCTTTTTAAAATTGATTTCAGAGAGAGGGAGAGAGGGATAGAAACATCAATGATGAGAGGGAAACATCAATCGGCTGCCTCCTGCACACCCCCTACTCGGGATCAAGCCCAAAACCCAGGCATGTGCCTTGATCAGGAATTGAACCATGACCTCCTGGTTCATGGGTCAACCCTCAACCACTGAACCACACTGAGCCAGGCTTTGAGTACTTTTTCAACCACATTAGATCCTCTGTTGTTGTCCTATAAGTCCCTGAGTTTCTGTTCAATTAAAAAAACATTTTTAATAGATTTTATTTGGTAGGGGTTCTTTTTTTTTCAAATTCTATTTTTGAATTACAGTTAACATTCAATATTATTTTGTATTAGTTTCAGGTTTACAGCATAGTTGTTAAACAATCATACACTTTACAACAAGCATGTAAAACTCACAGGCGTGTGTCATAGGTTCGCCATCACTGGCCTAGCCTCTCCAAGTGCTGTCTGCCCAGCTGTTCCACTACAGCTTCCTGGGATAGAGTGTAAAAGCAGAAACCACCAGGGCTCACCCAAAATACACTCCTGGGACAGGGTGGCCTCCATTCAGGGACTCAAGCCAGTCAGTATCCTCTTTCCTGGCTTTTTCTACACAAACACATGTTTTAAAAAATGAAATTGGTATCATTCTGATCAAGTTATTTTTTTTTACTTAATACATTATAAGCATTTTGTGTCCTTAAACAGTTTTCAATACAGTTATTTTAATGCCTGCATTCTAGCCTGCGAATGTGCCATAATTTATTATTTATCCTATTCTATTACTGGACATTTAGATTGCTTTCAATTTCTCACTACTATAAATTTGCCACAGTAATATCCTTGTAGCTGAACCTTTGTCTGTATTTCTGATTATTTCCTTTCTGATAAGATTTCTAGAAATGATCTAGGTCAAAAGGAGATGCTTTAAATGCATACTTCTATATGGCTTTCCAGAAAGAATATCCAGTTTACACTCTCAGGGTCTGAGAGTATTATTTTCCCATATAGATGCCAACACTAAAAATTATCATCTTTGCTAATTTTTTAGATGAAAAATGTATTAGTTGACCCTTTGTTAATTACTGGTGAGATAGAATATTCCTCTAAGCCTTTATTATGATGTCTATTTCATTTGTGCAGAAACAATTCTTCATTTATTGCCTATTCCTGAATTTTGCTTAATTTTCTATGGACAAATTTGTCTTATAAGAAATTTTAATAGGTCCTTAGACTTGTCATTCAGGTATTTTAAAATTTAGGTTTTTTTGGTACATTATTACCTTTCAATTGTTTCTGACATTTTGCATATGATGCTAAAGTTTAAGATTGTATTGGGATCGCTCTCTCTATTAATGTTTTTCTCTATGCTTTCTGTCTTATCATGCTTAGACAGAGTTTTCCCATTCCAAGCTTGGATCAATATTTGTGTATACTTTCTTTCAGGTTTCTTGCCCTTGACAGTCTGACTCAGTTGGAGCGTCAGTCATCTCATGCACTGGAAGGTCGCGGGTTCAATCCCGGGTCAGGGCACATACCTAGGTTGTGGGTTCTATCCCTGGTCAAGGCGAGAACTGGAGACAACTGATTGATGTGTCTCTCTTGTATTGATATTTCTCTCTTCCCCCCCCCCCCCCCCCCCCCCCCCCCAAAAAAAAAAAAAAAAAAAAAAAACTCTCTCCCTTCCTCCCTGTCTAAAATCAATTTAAAAAACTAAATGCTTAAGTGTAAATCTAACAAAATATATGCCAGACTTATATGCTGAAAATAATGAAACACTCATGAAATAATACAATGAAAATCTAAATAATGGTGATACATACCGAGGTGTCAATTCTCCCCAATTTGATAAATGGCTTTAACACAATTCCTATGAAAATCATAGCAAGATTTTTTGATAGATACAAACAAGATTATTCTAAAATTTATATAGAAAAGCAATTTGGAAAAGAAGAATACAATTTAAGGAAAGGGTCTACCTAATCTTAAGACTTATTACAAAGCTATAGTAATCGAGACTGTATGGTGTTGGTGGAAGAATAGACACATAGATCAATGGAATAGAATAGAGAACCCAGAAATAGACTCACACAAACATGCCCAACAGATTTTTTACAAAGGTACAAAACCAATTCAATGGAAGAAGCACAGCCTTTCCAACAAATGGTGCTGGAGCAATTGGACAACCATGGGCTAAAAACTGAACTTTGACCCAAGCTTCAAAACTTACACAAAAATAAACACAAAATAGATCACAGATTTAAATTTATAACCTAATGCAATATATTTTTTTTTACTAAAAAACAAGACAAAATCTTTGGGATCTAGTATTAGACCAGTGATTTGCAACCAGTGTGCTGCAAGAGTTTTTAAAACATGCAATACCCGACCACTTAGGGCAGTGGTCGGCAAACTCATTAGTCAACAGAGCCAAATATCAACAGTATAATGACTGAAATTTCTTTTGAGAGACAAATTTTTTAAATTTAAACTATATAGGTAGGTTCATTGTTATTAATTTAACTAGAGGCCTGATGCACAAAATTCGTGCAAGAGTAGGCCTTCCTTCTCCCAGCTGCTGGCACCGGCTTCCCTCTGGCACCCAGAACCCAGGCTTCCCTCCAGCCACTGGCATGCACCCAGGATCCAGGTTTCCCTTGCAACCCCGGCTTCATCCGGAAGGACATCTGGTCTAATTAGCATATTACGCTTTTATTATTACGGATTAGGGTACTCCTAAACTGGCCTTTGCTAAAAATGTTTCATTTTATAATAATAAAGCCACCAACGCAAAATAATTACAATTCTTAAATTGATGACAAAAATACCTGTAGGATTTGCAGCTGGTTGGAAAAATACAGGTAACGTTATGCTTCGAGTAGGTACTTTTGTCACCTGCGCGTGATTTGCAGACGCGACTAGCACTAACCACTGCACAATGAGACTGCTGACTGACTGGCTCACTCAACTC
>NW_005353441.1:14533-16206 GCF_000412655.1 Myotis brandtii
TCTCTGGTTGCCCGACCGACCGATACCCCCCACTTCTTCTAACGCCACTTCTTCAAAATAGACTCGCCCAGGCCGAAAACCAACTTCTGCGCATGGGCCAGGAAGTTTCAATCGCACTGTACATGTGTGCCCGCACATGGTATTTTGTAGAAGAGCCACACTCAAGGGGCCAAAGAGCCGCATGTGGCTCGTGAGCCGCGGTTTGCCAACCACTGACTTAGGGGCACTGACCTCTTTTCCGTTATATTGTCAAATTAAAAAAAAAAGACAACAGCCAACATAATAATAGTGGTTTGGTGTGAATGAATCAAAATTATGCCTAATTTTTGTGTGAGATCAGCAAAAAATATAATAATATTAGTGTGTGTGTGTGCTGCAGAATTTTAGCAATTATTTTATGTGTGCCAGGAAATGAAAAAGATTGAAAATTGCTGGGTAACACAAAGAGATTTGCCATAAAAACTGAACCCATAGCCCTAACGGGTTTGGCTCAGTGGATAGAGCGTCAGCCTGCGGACTAAATGGTCCCAGGTTCCATTCCAGTCAAGGGCATGTACCTTGGTTGCCGGCACATCCCCAGTAGCGGGTATGCAGGAGGCAGCTGATCGATGTTTCTCTCTCATCGATGTTTCTAACTCTTTATCCCTCTCCCTTCCTCTCTGTAAAAAATCAATAAAATATATATTTTTTTAAAAACTGAACCCATAGCCCTAGCCGGTTTGGCTCAGTGGATAGAGCTGTGGCCTGCAGGCCAAAGGGTCCTGGTTTTGATTCCAGTCAAGGGCACTTATTTTGGTTGCCGGATCCTCACCAGCCTGGTCCCTGATCTGGGCTTGTGCAGGAGGCAACCAATCAATGTGTTTCTCTCGCATCGATGTTTCTCTCTGTCTTTCCCTCTCTCTGCTACTATCCCTAAAACTCAATGTAAAAATATCCTCGGGTGAGGATTAACCAAAAACAAAAAGCAAAACCCTGAACCCATAGAAGGAAAAATTGATAAACTGGACTTCATCAAAATTTAAAGCTTTCACTCTGAGAAACACCAGGTAAAGAGATGAAAAGACAAGTCGCAGTGTGGGAGGAAATATTTGCAAACCACTTATCCAACAAAGAACTATTATCTAGAATATGTATATATATTTTTAAAAATCGCAAAACAACAGTAAAATGGGCAAATGACATAAGCATTTTACCCAAGAGGTTATGGCACAGAGGGCAAATGAGCACATGCAAAGATGAACATGATTACCCACTAGAGAAATACAAATTAAAACCACAGTGAGATGTTACTACAGAATGGCTAAAATACAAAAAAGAAAATGACAATACCAAATGTTGGTGAGGATGCAGAGAAACTGGATCCCTCATACACAGCCAACTCTGGAAAATAGTTTCTTAAAAAAGTACACATACACTTATGGGCATTATGGGCACTTGCACTCCTGGACATTTTCCCCTAGAGCAGTGGTTCTCAACCTTCTGGCCCTTTAAATACAGTTCCTCATGTTGTGACCCAACCATAAAATTGTTTTCGTGGCTAGTTCATAACTGTAATGTTGCTACTGTTATGAATCGTAATGTAAATATCTGATATGCAGGATGGTCTTAGGCGACCCCTGTGAAAGGGTCGTTCGACCGCCAAAGGGATCGCGACCCACAGGTTGAGAACCGCT
>NW_005353441.1:18096-23786 GCF_000412655.1 Myotis brandtii
GGCCGCCGCCTGGTCCCCTCAGTAGGCTCTGTTGTTCCCTTTGCCTTGCTGCTCTGGTTTTTCTTTTCTTCGTCTTATTCAAAATTTAACAGCCCCGCGCCCCGCTTTTCCACCTGGTCGTTCTTCCTCCTCCCCCTTTCCGTCTTTGCCTCCTTCGCACGGTGGGGGGCAGGGACTCGGTACAGGGAAGGGATCTGTATTGTACCGCTTGAGGGGCGTCAGTTTGAAAGTCCCAACCGCATCTTGCCCTTCAGGGTTTTTGCCTCCCTGGCCGATGAGAATTGGTTATGTTACAAATAATGTGGGCGTTAAAATGGAAACTGGGTTTGATGGAGTTCTTAACTTGGGGAAAAATCAGCTTAGCTCAGCATCTTCAGATTGTCCATGAATATATTGGATTACTTAGATACACTTGGCGTTTATGTACTCGAAATGCCTTGTGAATGCCTTTTGCCTAGTTCTTGGTGGGGGGAGGGATTGTTTCGTGGGCTGTTTGGGGTTTCTTTTTTTTCCCAAACTATAGGAGCAAATTTACTTATACAGTTACAGAGGAAGAAGTGAGTTGCAGAAGAAATGAGCTCAGGAAACAAGTTACAGAAGCAAAAGAAGGGCTGAGGAAAGGAAAAAATGCCTGGGGGAAGGTGTTGGGAAGGGAGCGGGCATTCTCCCTAGAATGAGCTGCCTTATTTTTTGTTCCTTTTGAGTTAAGGTAGGCTACTCAGCAGACAAGAGCTCCTTTAGTATTTTGTTTTGTTTTGTTTTCATAAAAACGTGTGGTTTCAAATTAATTGTACTTCTGTACATGTTTGCTAAATTTTAAATAATAGTATTGGTTAAATGTACAAGTTAAATGTAAGTTAAATATAGATTTATATATAGATGCAAACTGATAGGCTAGATAAGATTTAACTTTAGGATGTGAAAGATACCAACTTATTTTCTTTTATTAAAAATAGGAAGGGATACAACTTTTTTCAAGTAGTGATCCATTTCATTATAGCTACAAGTGGTGTGAAGCAAAAAGAGACAAACTGATAGTGAGCTTAACTTGCTAAGGAGTGAGATCTGAACCAGTAGAGTTTCCTTTATTTTCAGAGACATTAAAAGAGTATGACTTTATTCAAGTAGTTGATCCACTTTGTTATATCTACAACTGGTATGAAGTGTGACAGGTCTGAACTTATTTTTTGTAATTCTTAGAGATAGAAAAGTTTATAAAGGAGACTTTAAATGTATCAGAGCATTTAATCCATTTTGTTATATCTGTAACTGGCATGAGGCCAAAAAGCGAGCAAGCTATTTTTGTTGATATTTGAGACTTGTTGATATTTTGAATTTGCCAAAGGAATAGTAAAAGTAAAATGGTTTTCAGTGAACAATTTTTAAAAATCTTAATCTTCAGATGCTGTATTCCAGTGAGGTTACTTAAAATCCTTTAAAAATTCTTTGTACACACCAAATGTTCTAAAATAAAAAAGTTATGCAATTTGTTTTAAAAATAAACACAGTTTAAAAAATACTTGGTTCTATATTTTTGTGTAGCTGACTCAGTTTATATAGAGCTTGTATCCCAGGAACTACTTCAACAAAGGAATCCTGGAGAGTTAGGGAGCAGGAGTCGGGGAGACAAATGAGGCTTTTGGGAGGAGGAATGGGCTTGTGGTCTTGGTGGTGTCCTGGAGTGCAGTGTTTCCCAGAGAAGGATTTAGGGAGGAACCTTATCTTGAGGCTGTCCTGAGTTGATTTGTTTCACTCTGTGGAAAACATCATGTAATGGTTTCACTTAAAGATGTTCTAATTGCTATGCATGAAAAAGAACTCCCACTTCCAAAAACTCTCCGGTCCAAGGTCACATTTCAGGAGGTAAAGAAGTGCCACTGGTTTCTTGGAGTGGGGGGGCTGGGGGGGGGAGGATGTTCCCAAAATACATATATGGAAAACCTTCCAGATAACTCACTATGTAAATGTGTGTATCAGATAAGTTTCAGATAGCCAGCTGGCTGAGAAGAGGAGGTCACTGAGAAAACCAGGTATTTGTGAAAAGAGGCCCTTTTCCAAGGATGAGAACACTGGCTGGGGAAGGTAGAATAGGCTAGGACAGGAGGCATAATCCACAGAAGGGTGCTTGGCGGGGAAAAAGGGTGAAAATTGAGGACAGGGTCAGCCTAAGAGGATGAATGGGACATGGCAAGGGAAAGGGGACTAGGCTGGAGTGAGGAAGGGGAGATCAGCTAAGAAACAGGGTATAGGTGGTAAAGAGAGCCTGGCTAGAGGAGGGGATCTGAATGGGCTAAGGGACATAGGCAGATGGATGAAGGGGACCTCACATGGGCAAAGGCTGGTGAAGAGCTCTAGAAATGGGAAGGGTGCTCTACTGGATTGGGCTGCACTGGGTGAGTGAGGAGATACAAGTTAACAGAGGTGTCCTGGCTAGTGTAGAGGGCCTTTATGAATAAGGGGATCCAGCTGGGTAGGGGCATAGACTGGGAAAGGGCCTAGCTGCAGAAGGATTACTGGCAAGGGAAGAGGTCCAGGCTGGGGGCAGGAGCATTTAGGGCTTCTAGTAGGAGAAGGTGGCTCAACTGGAGTGGGCTGTATAGGGAGGAAAGGGAAACTTGTCTTGAGAAGAGAACTAGGCCACATTCTGAGGAAGGGATCCTGCTGGCAGGTGTGGGAGAGGTGGCGGGATAGTCAAGGATAAAACAGGACAGGAGGCTGTGTGGGGAAGGTGACACTGGAAGGAGGGATAAGCTGGTGAAGGGGCAACTTGTTGGGGCAGGAGGCCTGGTTGGAAGGGAACACTGGATGATAAAGAGGTCTTTATCACATGTGGCCCACAACAAATATTTTTGCGGCCCAGCCAATATAATGGTATGTAAGAAAAGTTTTAATAAAAATTTCATAACGTAATATTTACAATATCCTGTTATACATAATTATTAATAACGAACTACAATGTTCGCTAATAACTGATTACTATAATCGTGTTGCATTCATTTCCCTTACACGCCTTATGCTCAGGTACACCATTTCTCTCCACTAATACTAGCAGTGAATATTTTGGCAGCTGATTGCCACGTCATTAGTCTTAGACTGACTTGTTTGGTGTGCACAACAGGAAATATTTCGCTTTCGGAGAACAAGAAAATAGTTTTATTTGCTTTACGCTTATTAATTTGTGCAGTTATTCAGTGTCTGGTATGTTAATGTTCAAGAAAAAATATTAATTTTTATTAAAATGTTCTATTATTTTATGTTAACGATGACTCATTTATTTCAGCCCTTTGTATTCAGCATGTCTCTATCGAAACAAACCTATGTTTCTAGAAAATTGAAGCTTTTGTTTTTTTGCGGCCCACATAAACTTAAACCTTGTTTATTTAGCCCATGTTAGCCTTTGAGTTTGACATGCTTGCCTTACAAAGTGTTTGCCTCGATATTTCCAGTGCCCACCTGGCACCTTACACAGTTAATACAATACTATTATATTCCCTATGCTGTACTTTACATCCCCATTTAATACCAATTTGTACTTTTTAATCCCTTCACCTTTTTTTACCCAGTCTCCCAAATCCCCTTCCCTATGGCAACCATCAGTCTGTTTTCTGCATCTATGAATCTGTTTCAATTTTGTTTGTTCATTTATCTTTGTTCTTTAGGTTCTACATATAAGTGAAATCCTATTGTCTTTCTGTGACTGACTTATTTCACTTAGCATAATACCTTCTAGTTCAGGGGTGGGCAAACTTTTTGACTCGAGGGCCACAATGGGTTCTTAAACTGGACCGGAGGGCCGGAACAAAAGCATGGATGGAGTGTTTGTGTGAACTAATATAAATTCAAAGTAAACATCATTACATAAAAGGGTACGGTCTTTTTTGTTTTTTTTAGTTTTATTCATTTCAAACGGGCCGGATCCGGCCCGCGGGCCGTAGTTTGCCCACGGCTGTTCTAGTTCCATCCATGCTATAGCAAAAGGTAAGATTTTATTCTTTTTTTTAGAAAGAGGAAGGGAGCCCTAGCCAGTTTGCTCGGATAGAGCATCAGCTTGAGGACTGAAGAGTCCCAGGTTGGATTCCAGTTAAGGGCATGTGCCCAGGTCGGGGGGCGTGCAGGAGGCAGCCAAGCAATGATTCTTTCTCTCATTGATGTTTCTATCTCTCTCTCTCCCTCTCCCTTCCTCTCTGAAATCAATAAAATATATTTTTTTTTTAAAAAAAAGAAAGAGGGAGAGTGGGAGAGAGGGAGAAAAACATCTGTTGGTTTCCTCCCATACACACCTTGACCAGGGATAGAACCCAAAACCTAGGTATGTGCCCTAATCAGGAATCAAACCCACAACCTTTAGGTATATGGGATGGCGCTCCAACCAACTGAGCAACCTTGCCAGGGCAAGGTTTCATTCTTTTTTATGACTGAGTAGTATTCCATTCTGTATGTGAACCGCAGCCTTTTTTTAAATCTACTAGTCTATTGATGGACAGTTGGGTTGCTTCCATATCTTGGCTATTATAAATAAATGCTGCAATGAATACAGGGGTGCATATATTCTTTCAAATTAGTGTTTTGGGTTTCTTTGAATATATACCCAGAAAAGAAATTGCTAGTACATAAGGCTGTTTCATTTTTAATTTTTTGAGGATGCTCCATACTATTTTCCACAGTGGCTGCACCATTTAGCATTCCCACAAACAGTGCACAAAGGTTCTCTTTTTTCCACATCCTCACCAGCACTTGTTGTTTGTTGATTTATTGATGATCACCATTCTGACAGGTGTGAGATGATATCTCATTGTAGTTTTAATTTGTATTTCTCTGATGATTACTAATGTTGAGCATCTTTTCATATATGTCTATTGGCCATCTATATGTCCTCTTTGGAGAAATGGCTATTTAGATCCTTTCCCTAGTTTTTAAGTGTGTGTGTGTGTGTGTGTGTGTGTGTGTGTGTGTGTGTGTTGAGTTGTATGAGTTCTGTATAAATTTTGGATAATAACCTCTTACCAGGTGTATGTTGGTGAAGAACATGTTCTCCCATTCACTAGGTTGTCTTTGCATTTTGTTGGTGGTTTTCTTTGCTGTGCAAAACATGTTTTAGTTTGTTGTTTGTTTATTTGAGAATCATTGATTGGCTGCCTCCTGCATGCCCCCTACTGGGGATTGAGCCTGCAACCCCGGCATATGCCCTTTACCAGAATCGTACCTGGGACCCTTGAGTCCACAGGCCAATGCTCTACTCACTGAGCAAAACCAGCTAGGGCTGTTTTAGTTTTATGTAGTCCCACTTGTTTATTTTTCTTTTGTTTTCCTTGCCTGAGGAGATGTATCAGAAAAAGTATTGCTAAAAGAGATGTCAGAGAGTTTACTGCCTATGTTTTCTTCTAGGGGTTTTATGGTTTTGAGTCCTGCAATAAAGTCTTTAATCCATTTTGAGTTTTATTCTTATATATGGTGTAAGAAAATGGTCTAGGGCCGTGGTTGGCAAACTGCGGCTCGCGAGCCACATGCGGCTCTTTGGAGCCTTGAGTGTGGCTCTTCCTAAGCCTTAGGAGTACCCTAATTAAGTTAATAACAATGTACCTACCTATATAGTTTAAGTTTAAAAAATTTGGCTCTCAAAAGAAATTTCAATCGTTGTACTGTTGATATTTGGCTCTGTTGACTAATGAGTTTGCCGACCACTGACCTAG
>NW_005353441.1:31169-40701 GCF_000412655.1 Myotis brandtii
TATTTATTTATTTATTTATTTATTTATTTATTTATTTATTTTTATTTCTTAAAGTATTACAAAGAGTATTACACGTGTCTCCTTTTTTCTCCCCCTTGACATTCCCCTGGCTTCCCCCACCTTCAGTGTCTTGTGTCCATTAGTTATTCTCATATGCATGCATATAAGTCCTTCGGTTGATCTCCTACTCCCCCCAACGCTCCCCAGGGTTCCCACGGTAGTTTGACAGTCAGCTCAATGCTGCTCTGCCTCTGTATCCATTTTTGTTCATCAGTCTATAATGTTTCTTATTATCCATAAATGAGTGAGTTCATGTGGTATTTTTCTCAGCTTCCCAAGGGCCCTCTCAGTCTCACAGGGGCCATCTCAGCCTCACAGGGACCGCCTCAACCTCACAGGGGCCGTTTCTACCTCACCGGGGCCATTTCAACCCCACCGGGGCCGTTGCAGGCTCACCGGGGCTGTCTCAACCTCACCGGGGCTGTCCCAGTGTCACCGGGGCCGTCTCAACCTCACAGGGGCCGTTTCAAGGGTGGGTGCTCTTTGATTCAGCTGTTCCTTCTGCTCTGTGAGAAGGCGCAGGGCCTGTCTGTGAATTCGTGCCATTTGTCTCCTCCTTTGCAGACCTCCCAGGTGCTCGTGGTTTGTGGTTTGTGAGGTTGGAGTTCCGGCATTCGCGGGTTTGCAGCTGAGGTAACTGGTCCCTGGGTGTTGTGGTTGTAAGGTCCCAGGAAGCATCCGAGATCTCGCAGGTTGAAGGTAAGGCTGGGATTCCCATCACAGTCAGTCTCTGATCACAGCTGTCTCCCCTTCAAGATGGCATGGCTTCTGCGGCAAAGGCAGCCACTCCGGGAGAGAGTTCAGCCGCAGTAGAGGCTGCCTGGTCAGGAGTCAGGGGGCCCAGTCCACCTGGCCCCAACTGTCTCTTGGAGTATAGCTGTCCCTCACTCACAAATACTGACACTCCCTGCAAGTCCACATACTCTCCTTTCGTTCTCTCACTTTCACACTATCTAGCAGCCTGCAGTACCCTTGGCAGCCATCTTGGATCTTGTTTTTTCTTTTTTTAAAAATATTTATTGTTGCCCTAGCTGGTTTTGCTCAGTGGATAGAGCATGGGCCTGTGGACCGAAGGGTCGAGGGTTCAATTCTGGTCAAGGGCATGTACCTCAGTTGCAAGCTCCCCCCCCTAGTCAGGATGCGTGCAGGAGGCAACTAATCGATGTGTTTCTCTCACATCGAATATTCTTTCTGTCTTCCCCTCTCTTCCACTCTCTCTAAAAATCAATGGAGAAATATCCTCAGGTGAGGATTAAAAAAAAACTTTATTGTTGATAGTATTACAGATGTCCTCTCCTTTTCCTCCCATTGCTCTCCTCCACTTGGTTCCCAGACCTTCACTACCCTATTGTCTGTGTCCATGGGCAATGCATATATGCATATAAATTCTTTGGTGAATCTCTTCCCACACCCCCTTCTCTCTTAGAAGAGTGTTTTAATATTTTGGACAACAGTTTTTTTTCAGGTATGTGTTTTGCAAATATTTTCTGCAAGTATGTGGCTTATCTTTTCATTATCCTGATTAATTTTTTTGCCTGTTTTCTCTCTGTTGTCTAGATGGAGTAATATTTATTGTTCTGTCTTAAGTTCACTGATTTTTTTTCTTCTGTCCCTTCCAGTCTGCTGAGCTTATTATTGAAGATTTTTAAAAATCTGGTTATTTATATTTTAGTTCTTATATTTCTGTTTGGTTCTTTATTGTAGCTTCTATTATATGCTGACACTTTCTATATCTTTCTTTATCTCTGTATTCTCTAATTTTTTTTGCTGAACTTCTTAAATTTTTCCATTGGTTTCAAGCATGTTCGTTGCTTGTTGAAGCATTTTTATGATGGCCCCTTTAAAAAACTTTGTCAGATAATTTTAACATCTCTGTCATCTTGGTTTTGACATCTTTCTATCTATTTATTATTATCTAAAGATTTTCTGTCTTGCTAGGTTGATCTTTTCCTAGTCCTTTAGCTAGGGAGAGCGGGCTTCAGTTGGGGCCCATTTAGTCTGTGCCTGTTGGCGTATCTGGGTTGCTGACCTCTTCAGCTCCAAGTCTGGGGTATATGAGGCAAAAAAAAAATTCATATCACTCCTCCCATCCTGAGGACCTTGGTGGTCTGCCTTCTTCTTTCTTTCAGAGTCTTCTTAGGTTTGTTTTATATATAATGTTCAGAGTTTTTAGTTCTAATAGCAAGAGGAATAGGGCAAATTACATCTTGTCCATCTTCCCTCATCTTATTTTAAATAAACAGAAATACTTCACACCCTCCCTTACTGTCATTTGTATCTTTCAAAGAAATACTGTGGATTAAAATGAATCAGTGCAATTATAATTTCAGAAAACCATTATGCTGATCCTGAAAGAGACATCTTTTGGACTTCAATAGCATGATAGTAATGGTCACATAAAGTCTGCTTGTTTGCTGCAATCAAAATTGTCCCTTTGAATGTTAAGCCCCATTGCATGGGTTTATTTTTGTGGCCTGAAGTGTAGAAAAACCAGCTTTGCAAATGTTGAGCTTTACTGTCTGTAGTTTGTAAACCATAGTTATTACAATATCCAATGTGCCTTTTCCAGCTCTGTACTGAAGTCTACTACCCTCTCTAACCTCCACCCTCCTCATCCCCATCCTTTGCCCAACACACACTCTCCCATCTGGAGATTATGATCCAACCTCCAGGTAACACACCCTGTCTTGTAGAACCACACATCTCCAGCAATGGATGGGCTGCGTGCTTTTCAGGCAGTTCTCTATGCATATATTTTTTCACAACTCAGCTTTTATCTAAGGGATAAATGGCCGGGAATTCAAGGTTACCTTTTCCAATAAGAAGCACTGGGGCCCTGACCAGTTTGGCTCAGTGGATAGAGCGTCGGCCTGTGGACTCAAGGGTCCCAGGTTCGATTCCTGTCAAGGGCATGTACCTTGGTTGCGGGCACATCCCCAGTAGGGAGTGTACAGGAGGCAGCTGATCAATGTTTCTCTCTCATCGATGTTTCTAACTCTCTATCCTTCTCCCTTCCTCTCTGTGGAAAATCAATAAAATATGTATATATATTTTAAAAAGCACTGGGAATGGCAATAGGCGGTCTTGTAGATTAATACCATATGCTTTGCCAGTCACTGAGGAGGGAGGGGCAAGAGAATTATTGCCTAGGTTGCAGGCGGCTGTGATGATCAAATGTATGTCAAGCCCCAAGTCCAGTGCCTGGCACCAAAGAAGACAGTAATGAACGGCAGGTCCTTCCCTCTACCATACCTGAGTCCCTATCTCGCAGCTCCTGCTCCCATTCCATTACTTCCATATCTCCCCTTTCCACTTCATCTCACCCATTCCTCCTCCCCTTCAGAAGCCACCAGAGACAGCAGTTTCCATGGTAATCAATGTCCTCATTAGTTTGGAGTTTAATGGTCCCTAAGTGTCTGTCTGGACTGGGTTCGTAGCTCACATCAGAGGGAGCTTTCCAGTGAGCTCAAGGGCTGTTGAGAAAATGTCAAACACAAGCCATTTTGTTCAAGTCAACCTAATTACACACAATAGCACACAATATTTTGGTGTAACGAGAGAGGATGTGAAGAAATCATCTCATATTGTCCAGGGGTCACAGCTCCTGGGCATCGGGAGAATCACTCTCTGCCCTACACTCACTGATGAGGGGTACATCACTGAGCTATAGGTGTTGGAATGTGAGTAAGGGGGTATGGGAGACTGGGCAACAGGGAGCCAAACTCACTAATAATTATATATATATAGTATATTTTTATTGATTTCAGAGAGGAAGGGAGAAGGAGAAAGAGAGAGATGGAAACATCGATAAGAGAGAATCAGTGATTGGCTGCCTCCTGCATGCCCGGGACCCTTTAGTCCACAGGCTGACGCTTCTGCGGCATGTGGTATTTTTCTCAGCTTCCCAAGGGCCCTCTCAGTCTCACAGGGGCCATCTCAGCCTCACAGGGACCGCCTCAACCTCACAGGGGCCGTTTCTACCTCACCGGAGTGGCTGCCTTTGCCGCAGAAGCCATGCCATGCCAAAAATACCACATGACCGGAATTGAACCCGGGACCCTTTAGTCCACAGGCTGACGCTCTATCCACTGAGCTAAATGGGTTGGGGTGTCACTAAAGGTTTTTTAGTACATCACTGAGGATTTGCTCTTTCCTCATCCTCCCACTTAAGGGTCTAAGATCATGGAGTTTTGTGCTGTGTTCATGCTTACTTTCTGTACCGACCCCAACCTTGTTCCTGACTTTGCTCCTACCCTGACCTGTTTTGCTCATTCATTCATTCAGCTCCAATTTATCAGTCCTACTATATGCCAGGCAGTGTTCCAGGCACTGTGGATAAAATAAACAGTGAATAAAATAAACAAAGATCACTCAAGGGGCTTACAGCCAAACAAGGGAAGACAGACAAAAAACAACTGCAGA
This sequence comes from Myotis brandtii, assembly GCF_000412655.1. NCBI lineage: Eukaryota > Metazoa > Chordata > Mammalia > Chiroptera > Vespertilionidae > Myotis > Myotis brandtii. The sequence continues at coordinate 35,652 of NW_005353441.1, forward strand.
ATGACATGCAAACTTGAAGCTCAGCTTTGGAACAGAGGTTCACAATCTCCCTCTTGACTAGTGGCCTAGCCCTGTTCCTCTGTTCCTCCTCATTGATGGTTTTTCTACTCAGAGTAACTTCTCCTGACCCTTCCACATCTGCTAAGGGACCACAGGAGTACACATGGGAGAGTGTGAGACCCAATGCCAATGGCATGATGTTAGAGATGGGGGTGAGTCTTCTGAGAGAAATGGCCATGTGAGACCCCCAAATCCTGGGGGCCCTTTGGAAATAGGAAAGTTCCCCATTGACCAGCAGGGCAGAGGAGACCAGACTTCTTTAATCCTTTGAGGCATTTGGGGCCTGCTCTGGCACCTTCCAGCTGAGTCAGTCTTGGCTTTTCCTGTCCCCCCATTACTTAGCTTTAGTTTTGGTTTCTTGGTCAGGCCTCCATTCCTTGATCATTCTTAGTTTGCCAAATGAGAGATAGGGAAAACTGGGATGTGAGCCAGATGGCCTAAAAGCCCTCCCCAGCAAGCAGAAAAGATGGATGGGATGGGGTGAGTGTTACCCCTAGCACAATGAGAATACTCCTGAGAGAATTTGACTAAATCATTAAGTGCAAAGCATAGGGGCTAGCCTGATCTCTGGGACAGCTGAGAAATTGAGGGTGACATACAGACTTCTTTCACCACTGAGTGTTGTCTGCTGTCTAGATGTGATAAACAAGGTTTGGCTGCCACAGTGTGACAACTGACTATGTGATCCTGGGCGTTAGGGTTGACAGATTGAGCAAATAAAGGCAAAGGACTCCATTAAATTGAAATTTCAGATGAACAATGAATAATTATAAGTATATCCCATGAGATATTTGGTACATACTTATATTAAAACACTACTTATTGTTCATGTGAAATTCAAATTTAACTGGTGTCCTGTGTTTTATCAGGAAACCCTGTTACCAAAAGCAGCTGTCAGTCTGAGCGTGGGCCTGGCTGGCCACTTAGAAGGAATGGGAATGCAGGGGCTGCAGAGAAGACACTAGCATACTGGGATCCAAGGGTACCCCCTGGGCTCCACGGGGACCCTAACTGGCTCCCCCAGATGTAAGGGTGTTGTGTCCAGCTTCAGGAGACAGGCTGAGGGCTTCAGCATCTCCAGGCTTCCTGATGACGGGTCCTGCAGCACTCCCCAACCCCTCCACCAATGACCCGGCAATGACCCTCAGGGAGCACCAGGAATCTCCCCCATTGACCAAGATGGCACATGGGGTGGTTCTTACACCAACTGCACCAAAAGATGAATGGACAGGGCCCAAGCATGCCAAAAGCTACTAAGATAACTGCATAGAAAAAAAAGCCCTCTTCTCCCTATCCCTGTAGGAACTGTGGGCTTGAGCAGGAAGAGATGGTCTTTGAGACAGTAGTCCACCAATTTCCTAGGTCACAGCAGGTTAAAAAACCTCTTCCCTTTTGCACCAGCACCTGCCTCAGGAGTCTGGCCTTTGTTTTGGCAGGCAGCTGAACCGGTGTTTTTGGTTACAACCCTTCCTGAGTGTGGTAAAAACTGCTATGTGCTCTAGCCGGTTTGGCTCAGTGGATAGAGCATCGGCTGTGGACTGAAGGGTCCCAGGTTTGATTCCAGTCAAGGGCACATGCCCAGGTTGTGGGCTTGATTCCCAGTAGGGGGCGTGCAGGAGGCAACTGATCAATGATTCTCTCTCATCATTGATGTTTCCCTCTCACTTCCTCTCTGAAATCAATAAAAATATGGGCTTGATCAGTAGGGGGCGTGCAGGAGGCAACTGATCAATGATTCTCTCTCATCATTGATGTTTCCCTCTCACTTCCTCTCTGAAATAATTAAAAATATATTTTAAAAAAACCCTGCTATGTAAGGGAAGGACTAGCTTTATTTTTTGTCTGTTTCCAGGGGCCTAGAGTAGGACCACTGGGGAGTAGGCCTGAGTCTGAGAGCAGGAAAAAAGATTTCACTGGCAGGGGGCTCAGTGAAGGCTATGAGGAGCCCTCCCTAGGTAGCTTGGAATTAGAAACCTCAGAGATCCTTTCCTGTTCTGACAGTCTGAGTCTCAGAATCTCCAGGGATTTTGAGAGGATGAGGTGAGGAGATGATGAAGTGGGATAGGACTGAAGACTGTGAAGCCCCCCAACAGCCTTGACCATTCCTCTGTTTAATGTTAGGATGGTGGATATATGCAGATGCATCAGCTAGGCACATAGCCTTCTCTGTGCAGATGGGGAGTCAGAGCTTGTAGAATATTTCAAATGCTCACGCTGTCATCGATTCTGCTCTTGAGTTTCTGACACCCTTTCTCCAAGGTAACACTCTTTGGAGGGAAGCCCATCTCAGGACAGGCCCAGTTGAACTCTGGGCTTTCTTTTCTTAGTGCCTTGCCCTATCCTTCCCACCCCTTCTCTTAATGATAGCAACAGCAGCAACTTACACGTGGATACCATTTCACAGTTCAAAAAATGATTGGCCATCTTGTACATGTCTGGATTCTCACAAGTCTGAGAAGGAGGTACTCGTCTCCTATTGACATTTGAGGAAACCAAGCCCCAGAGATTTGTCCAGTAATAGTCACCAGGTTGGGCTTCCACCCACTCAGGCATTTTTATAACAAATGTCAGTGTGTGCCCTGTGGTAGGGGCTGGGCATATGACAAGAGTATGATCCAGTATCACTCACTTTCTCCTCCTGTGAGCTCCCAGATCAGGGTGGGTGGTGAGAAGTCAGGGTTAGTGAACAGATGAACAGGCAGAAATAACAAAACACAAGTCCTCTGGGTGGCTGAATATGAATGAGGACCCCTTCAGGGCTGGCTCAGTGGAGGGCGTGTCCACTCACCCCCAGGCATTCTTCCTTTTTCAATAGCAACTCTTTCTCTTTTTTCAGGCTGGCCACAGGCTCCATTGCTGCCTTGGTACTGGCCCCTGTAAGTGTCCCTTGGCCCACAGCCCACGATGGCAGCTTCTCGTTGGTGGGGAAGTACAGATCCTTTCCCTGCTAGGCTCCCCCAGGGCCTTGCAGAACCTTCTCCTCCCTTATGTGGCCACTTTCTCAAGTACAATCTTTCGTGGAATTCCTATTGGAAACAGATTAAAGAGCTGGTGCTCTGTGTTGAGTGGCAGCTGGCAAGCCAGAGTTCTCTGCTCAGCCCCCACCGTAGTTGCCCCTGGAGCACTGAAAGCTCAGGATCAGCACAAACACTTTACAAGCAGCAGCTAGTTTTACGAGCCATCACAGAGCCTGCTGGTCTTACAGGCCCCTCTCACAAATGGTTGATAATTTGCTCTAGCCACCCTGCAGAAGTGCTCCTTCTCCCATGTTCCCCATCCTCATGAGCCAAGTCAAAATCTTGGCCATGGCTCCTCTCCCCTACAACACCTCCACACCAGATAGCCAGACAGGACTATTTCATGTCTGTCAGAGACTTTTCTATCCCTTGCCATTCACCTGTGTTCAGTGTTTATGGAGTTTTGTTCCCCAATAGGGGATCGTCTCAGAAAGTTTCCCCATGAAAACCCTGGATAAGGAGTATGCTACCCCACCTCCAAACTATCAAGTCTGTCTAGTGGGGAGAGACAGCGGGCCAGTAGGCTTTTCTGTGCTGGGGCAAGTCCCATAAGCTCATCCACTTACTTTGTGTGGAGGTGGAGCTGGTCTTGCAAGTAGGTATCAGAGAGGAGAAAAGTGTGAGCCTGTGTGTCAATCATGGGAGGAAGCTGGGCCCTTGGGCCCTGACAATCATCCTGTGTCTGAAAGTCATCCTCATACGACATTTGACATAAGTCACCATCCCTGCTCAGAAGCTCTCACCTCCTCGGTGTCCACAGGATTAAGCCCACACTCCTTGTCCTGGTGTCCAGACTCTTTCAGAGATTGGCTCTGCTGCCATTTTCAGCCTCACTTCCCACCAGCCCCTTCACAGAACCACCATTCCATCCAAGCCAGCGAGTTGCACCCAACAATCTCCACAGGTTCCCTGAAGAACTGGATGGGACCAGGCTGAATGCAAGGAAGGCAACCAGGCCAAGGCAGGACCCAAGGTGGCTGTGTGAGATAAGACAAGGGTCTCAAGACTGGGCAGTTTTAAATGTTATTTCTTGTTATGAGGTGTAGTATTTTATAGATGAAGCTGTAAACAGGATGAGCTGACAGAAGCTCAAATGGATGACAGTAGCCAATTGTAAAGAAGAAATCAACATGAAATTGACCAAATAGAGTATGTGAACAATGGCTAAGCTTCCCTTACCCAGGCAGAGCTTTTGATATTAATCCCGTCTCCTTTACTTGCTAAAAGTAATAAAACTATCTTGCAACCACCACATTTGTGAATAGAGAACCTCAAGACGTGAATCCCTTGAGTTTGGTAATGGGTGCTCACTAATGGAACACCTCTGTAGAGGCATCTGAACTTCAGAGAAGAAAGGGCCTGCGTGGGGCCTGTGCTTCGGAGGACACATCCAGATGTGACCACTCACCACCATCCTGCCAACAGTCTGGCCTAGAATACTGTTATAACCTCTCCAAAATCTCCCCCTTCTTCTCTGGCTCTTCAAAACTGCAAATCAATCCTGTCTCTTCTCTGGTCAAAATCCTACAAAGGCTCAGTCAGAGTCACGAAGGCCTTACCCCATATGGCCCCACCAAGCTCTCTGACCTCACCTCCTCAGTTCCTCTCAGTCACTTTGCTCAAGTCTTCTGTTCCTCAAAAACTGCCAGGCCCACCCCACCTTACAGTCTATGCACTGGCTGTGCTCTCTAGCTGTTGCAACATTCACAGTCCAGACAGCCACAGGGCTTGTTTCCTCAATCTCATCTCAATTCTCAGTTGCTACCTTTTCAGTGTGGTCTTCCCTGACCACTCCTTTTGTTATTTTATTATTTTCATTATTCTTTTGTTATCCTCACCAGAGGATACTTTTTCCATTGGTTTTTATTTAAAATAATTTTTTGTGTGTATATGTACTACATCTTTTTAAAAATAATTTTTATTGTTGAAAGTATTACATATGTCCCCATTTTCCCCCTATTAACCCCCTCCAG
>NW_005353441.1:40775-47098 GCF_000412655.1 Myotis brandtii
CATCCCATTGTCAGTGTCCATGGGCCAGACATATATGCATACAAGGTCCTTGGTTGATTACCTCCGACTCACCGACCTTCCCCTGCCTTCCCTTCCCTCCAAGATTCCACACTCTGCTCTATGCTTCATGTCTCAGGATACACTCCATTCATCAATTTATTTTGTTCATTAGATTCCACATATGAGTGAGATCACATAATACTTGTCTTTCTCTGACTAACTTATTTCACTTAGCACGATACTCTCCAGGTCCCTCCATGCTGTCTCAAAGGGTAAGAGATTCTTTTTTTCCTGCTGTATAGTATTCCATGGTATAAATGTACCACAGCTTTTTTATCCACTCATCTACTGATGGGCACTTGGACTGTTTCAAGATCTTAGCTATTGTAAATTGTGCTGCTATGAACATAGGGGTGCATACATTCTTTCTGATTGGTGCTTCAGGATTCTTAAGATATATTCTTAGAAGTGGGATCACTTGGTCAAATGGCAGTTCCATTTTTAATTTTTTGAGGAAACTCCATACTATTTTCCATAACAGCTGCACCAGTCTGCATTTGCACCAGCAGTGTATTAGGGTTCCCTTTTCTCTACATTCTCTCTAGCACTTGTCATTTGTTGATTTGTTGATGGTAGTCATTCTGACAGGTATGAGGTAATATCTCAGTGTTATTTTAATTTGCATCTCTTTGATGATCAGTGACTTTGAGCATCCTATATAATAAAACCCTAATATGCAAATCAACTGAATGCCAGAACGACCAGCGGAAGGACTGGTTGCTATGATGTGCACTGACCACCAGGGGGCAGACGCTCAATGCAGGAGCTGCACCCTGGTGGTCAGTGTGCTCCCACAGGGGGGGTGCGGCTCAGCCAGAAGCTGGGCTCACGCCTGTCAAGCGCCACAGTGGCAGGAGCCTCTCCCATCTCCACTGCAAGCAGCTGGTAAGGCATGAGGTCCTGGACTGTGAGGACCCCAAACTGTGAAAGGGATGTCTGCCTGCCGGCTTAGGCCCGATCCCCAGGCAGACACCCCTCGAGGGATCCTGGACTGCAAGAGTGTGCAGGCTGGGCTGAGGGAACCCCCCCAGTGCACAGATTTTGTGCACCAGGCCTCTAGTTTTTTCATATGTCCCTTGGCCATCTGTATGTCCACTTTGGGGAAGTGTCTATTTATGACCTTTGCCCATTTTTAAAAAATAAATCTTTATTGTTCAGATTATTACAGTTGTTCCTCTTTTTTCCCCCCATAGCTCCCCTCCACCCAGTTCCCACCCGACTCCTACCCTTACCCCCACACTGTCCTTGTCCATAAGTGTACGATTTTTGTCCAGTCTCTTCCCTCACCCCCCACACCCCTTCCGCCCAAGAATTGTCAGTCCACTCCCTTTCTATGCCCCTGATTCTATTATATTCACCAGTTTATTCTGTTCATCAGATTATTTATTCACTTGATTTTTAGATTCACTTGTTGATAGATATGTATTTGTTGTTCATAATTTGTATCTTTACCTTTTTCTTCTTCTTCCTCTTCTTAAAGGATACCTTTCAGCATTTCATATAATACTGGTTTGGTGGTGATGAACTCCTTTAGCTTTTCCTTATCTGTGAAGCTCTTTATCTGACCTTCAATTCTGAATGATAGCTTTGCTGGATAAAGTAATCTTGGTTGTAGGTTCTTGCTATTCATCACTTTGAATATTTCTTGCCACTCCCTTCTGGCCTGCAAAGTTTCTGTTGAGAAATCAGCTGACAGTCGTATGGGTACTCCCTTATAGGTAACTGACTTTTTTTCTCTTGCTGCTTTTAAGATTCTCTCTTTGTCTTTTGCTCTTGGCATTTTAATTATGATGTGTCTTGGTGTGGTCCTCTTTGGATTCCTTTTGTTTGGGGTTCTCTGCGCTTCCTGGACTTGTAAGTCTATTTCTTTCACCAGGTAGGGGAAGTTTTCTGTCATTATTTCTTCAAATAGGTTTTCAATATCTTGCTCTCTCTCATCTTCTGGCACCCCTATAATTCGGATGTTGGTACGCTTGAAGCTGTCCCAGAGGCTCCTTACACTATCTTCGTATTTTTGGATTCTTTTTTCATTTTGCTTTTCCGGTTGGGTGTTTTTTGCTTCTTCGCATTTCAAATCTTTGACTTGATTCTTGCGCTCCTCTGGTCTGCTATTGGGTGTAATATTCTTTATTTCCGACCGTGTATGCTTAATTTCTAGTTGTTTCTTTATCATAGCATCGAGGGTCTCATTAGTTTTCGTGAAGCTCTCCAAAAGTTTATTGCAAGCCCTCAAAATTGCGTTTTTTAGCTCTATATCCTCCATTTCTGTCATGTTTTTTTGTCTCCGCATTTTTTATGCTTTCTTGGTGCACCCCCTAGTGGTCTTTGTGCGCAGTCTTGTTCTAGTTGAGCCTTGATTGTTGTAGTTAATACTAGAGGGATTTGACCACCAGGCCGACTGGCTGTGTGAATCAGCTGTGTCTGCCGCGGAAAACTTCTGTCCTCTGGGGAGGTGCTAATCTAGCCTTTGCCTGAGGCGATCTGGCAAATGGCTCTGCGCAGGGCTTGGGCGGGGCGGGCTCAACAGGGCGGGCGGAGGGAGCGGTTATGGCCCCTCTCAGTCCCGTTCCCAGAGGCTCTGCTTCTCAGAACCCCAGGAACCGCTGCAAACCTCGGAGGGAAAGCTGCCTTCCAACTGATGCCAGACACTCCCGCTTCTCCCGTTTGAGTCCCCAGCGATTCGCCCGTATCTGGAGCTCAGAGTCTGAGACTCCCCCCTGACCGAAAACGACAACCGCGCTCTCAGCCACCAGCCCGCTTTGCGCGCGCACCTCCGCACCTGAGTATTTTCCACACTGCGCCTCCTCTGAGCCTCGGTGTGCTGTTATTTTTCCTTTGCCCAGATGAGGCCCAGCTGTGAAGCAAGACAGGCTGCTGCTGTGGGGCCTTGGGCCTTCTTTTGGAAGCTCTGGGTCTCTCTGACCCACCTGCAGTTTCTTAGGTTTTAGATTTCAAAAAAACAGGCCATTCATATGCAAAAGCCTCTGCTCACAGCTTGGGTGGAGTTGTAAATTGGGTTGAGCGGGGTCTCAGGGAATCACAGGGCGGAGCAAACAGCAATGGCTGCCTGTCAGCCCTGCCCCGAAGAGGTCCCTGGGTGTCTGTGTCCCACAGCCCCATGCAGGAACAATGCGAGCACCTGTGCAAGAAAGCCACCCTTGTGTTCTGGTCTGATGCCAGATGAGTCTGGGTCCCCAGAGTCTCACCCGGAACTGGAGTTCCAGCAGTCGGGAGCTTGTCTCTCTCTCCCGATTGAAAAAGACAACAGCGTACCCAATTGCCAGCCCTTTTCTGAGCGCCTCCATACCTCCATACTTTTGCACCTCCTTCCAGTCTCAGTGCACTTTTCTCTTTCCTTCTAGTTGTATAACTTGCACTCAGCCAGCCTTCCTGTGGTTCTGGATGATATCCGTTTTGTCTTTTAGTTGTAGTTTTGATGTGGTTGTGGGAGGCAGCAGGTTCAGGTGTGTACCTATGCCACCATCTTGGTTTCTCCTTTTGCCCATTTTTTAATTGGATTATTTGCCTTCCTTTTGTTAAGTTGTATGAGTTCCTTATATATTTTGGATATTACCCTTTATCAGATGTATCATTGCCAAATATGTTCTCCCACACAGTGGACTTTGCCCTGGGAAATATATCTGGAAACATATTGCTACGAGAGATGTCTGAGATTTTGCTGTCTATGGTTTCTTCTAGGATTTTTATGGTTTCACAACTTACATTTAAGTCTTTTATCCATTTTGAGTTTATTCTTGTGTATGGTGTAAGTTTGTGTTCTAGTTTCATTTTTTGCATGTATCTGTCCAAATTTCCCAACACTGTTTATTGAAGAGACTGTCTTTGACTCTGTTGTATGCTCTTGCCTCCTTTGTCAAATATTAATTGAGCATAATGGTTTGGGTTGATTTCTGGGGTTCTCTGTTCTGTTCCATTTATCTATGTGCCTGTTCTTGTGACAATACCAGGCTTTTTTGATTACGGTATCTTTGTAGTATAACTTGAAATCTGGTATTGTGATTCCTCCAACTTTGTTTTTCTTTCTAAGATTGCTGCAGCTATTCGGGGTCTTTTTTTTATTCCATATAAATTTTGGAGTATTTATTCTAGATCTGTGAAATATGCCGTTGGTATTTTATTAGAGATTGCATTGAATCTGTAGATTTGTGAATATTGTACCAGCCTTGCATCCCTGGAATAAATACCACTTGGTCATGGTGTATGATCTCTTTAATATATTGCTGGATCCAATTTGCTAATATTTTGTTAAGGCTTGTAGCATCTATGTTCATCAGGAATACTGGCCTGTAATTCTCTTTCTTTGTAGTATGTTTATCTGGCTTTTGGATAAGGTAATGCTGGCCTCATAAAAGAACTTGGAAGTGTTCCTTCCTCTTAGATTTTTTGGAATAGTTTGAGGAGTATAGGTGTTAGTTCATTGAAAGTTTGGTAAAACTCCCCTGTGAAGCTATCCAGACCAGGGCTTTTTTTTTCTTGGAATTCTTTTTTTACTGCTTCTATTTCATCAGTTGTTATTGGCCTATTCAGGTTTTCTGATTCTTCCTGATTCAGTTTTGGGAAATTGTATTTTTCTAGGAATTTTTCCTTTTCATCTACATTGTCCAGCTAATTGGCATATAGTTGTTCATGGTATTTTCTTACAATCCATTGTATTTCTATGGTTTCAGTGGTTACTTCTCTGCTTTCATTTCTGATTTTATTTATTTGGGTCCTCTTTCTTTATTTCTTGTTTAGTCTGGCTAACGGTTCATCAATTTTGTTTATGCTTTCAAAGAATCAGCTCTTGGTTTCATTGATTTTTTTTGTATTTTTTAATCCACTATGTCATTTATTTCTGCTCTAATCTTTATTATTTCCTTCCTTCTACTTACTCTGGGCTGTTCATGTTGTTCTCTTTCTAATTGTGTAAGTTGTAGGGTAAATCGTTTATTATTAACTTTTCTTGTTTTTTTGAGGTAGGCCTATAGTGCTATGAACTTTTCTCTCAGGATTGCTTTTGCTATGTTCCAGAGATTTTGTGTTGTGGTATGTTCATTTTCATTTGTTTCCAGGAAGTTTATTTTTTCCTTGATCTCATTGGTAAACCATTGATTGTTTAATAACATACTATTTAGTCTCCCTGTGTTTGAATGTTTTTTGGGGTGTTTTTTACTGTAGTTCATTTCTAATTTCATTCCACTGTGATCTGAGAAGATGCTTGATATGATTTCAATCTTCTTGAACTTCTAGAGACTTGTTTTGTGTCCTAACATGTGGTCTATCTTTGTGAATAACCTATGTGCACTTGAGAAGAATGTATATTTTGAGGCTTTGGGGTGAAATGTTCTATAAATGTCAATTAAATCCATCTGATCCAGTGTGTCCTTTAGTCACTGTTTCCTTGTTAACTTTTTGTCTGGAAGATCTATTCAGTGAAGTCAGCGGGGTGTTAAAGTTCTAGACTGTGACTGTATTGTTGTCGATCTCTCCCTTAAAGTCCTACAGAAGTTTTTTTTTTTTATATATATATTTGCAGGTGCTCCTATATTGGGTGCTTATATGTTTACCAGGATTATATCCTCTTGTTGGATTGATCCCTTTAGTATTATGGAGTGACCTTTGTTCTTAATTTTTTGTTGCAATGGTAAATGCGATTTTTTTTGTAAGTTTCAGTTTCTGAGAGATCATTATTGGCATATAAAAATGCCTCTGACTTATGGGCATTAATTTTGTATCCTGCCATATTGCCAAATTCATTTATTAAGTCTAGTTTGGTGGAGTCTTTAGGATCTTCTATGTATGCTATGATATCATCCGCAAATAATGACAATTTTACTTCCTCCTTTCCAATTTGGATGCCTTTTATTTTTTCTTGTTTTCTGATCACTGTGGCCAGGACTTCCAGTACTATCCTAATATATAAAAATCCAGGGTCTGTAACGTCCAAAACGACTGAAGGCTCCACCGACCAGAAATCAGTCCTGCAGTCAGTGCTGGGTTGCTGAGGTGACCCAGCACTGACTGCCACTGCTGTGGGTGCAGCGACCCAGCATTGACTGCAGAGGGGGCTGCAGATCAGGTCCGGAGAGAGCCCTGGAGAGAGAAGCAGGGTCTGATCCATAGCCTCCGTGAGAGCTGTTGACCAGCCCTTACCTCTCTCTTTCTCTCCGGGCCTGGCCAGCAGCCACACCTCTCTTTCTCTCTGGGCCTCCGCGGGGGCTGCTGATCTGCCCCACCTCTCTGATCAGGCCCAGAGATAGGCC
>NW_005353441.1:47909-51115 GCF_000412655.1 Myotis brandtii
GCAGAAGGGTTAGGGGCAATCAGGCAGGCAGGCAGAGGCAGTTAGGGGCGATCAGGCAGGCAGGCAGGCATGTGAGCGGTTAGGAGCCATCAGTCCCCAATTGGCAAGGGTGCAGGCTGGGCTGAGGGACCCCCCCCCATCACACATTTCATGCACCAGGCCACTAGTCTATATATATAAAACCCTAATATGCAAATAGACCCAACGGTGGAACAACTGAACAACTGGTCGCTATGACATGCACTGACCACCAGGGGGCGCGCGTGGATCATGGCAGGCGTCGGTAGCAGGAGGCTGAGTGTGGAACATGGTGGGTGTCAGCCATGGCTGGATGGTGGAGTAGGTGAGCGGGAGTTCCAGACAAAGGCAAGGCACCAGTCGCTGTCATCAGGGTGAGCCTCTGGTGGTTACTGAAAATTCTTTGCTCCCATGCACCGTGGTTCCACCAGGTGCTTGCACCTGCTGCTGGCGCCGGAGCCACTGCTCACACCTGCTGCCGGTGCCCAGTGCCGGCCCCAATGGCCCCTCAGGGCTTCTTCACCTCTCCTGCTCCTGAGGGGTGATCGGGGCTGGCAGCCACCTCTCGCACCCACTGCTGGAGAGGGCCCCTCTCACACCCGCTGCCAGCACTGGAACCACCACTTGCACTCACTGCTGGCGCCTAGCGCCGGTCCCAATCACAAGGCGCCATCAGCAGGTGCGAGTGGTGGCTGCCAGCCCCAATTGCCCCTGAGGGCTTCTCCACCTGCCCCTGCTCTTGAGGGGCGATTGGGGCAGCAGCCGCCACTCACACCCACTGATGGCGCTAGCCCTGCTTGCATCCGCTGCTGGCACTGGCCCTAATTGCTCCACGCTGTCAGCAGATGCAAGCGGGGCTGGCACTGTCAGCTTATGGGAGCAGTGGTGGCAGCAGGAGTGGGGTTGCCAGCAGACAGGGGACTGGGGGCCACGGTGGGAGAGGCCAGGCAAAGGTGCAGAGGATGGGCCAAGACCTGCCCCTGTGCCCACCACAGCCTCGCAGCCCACAGTTTCTTTCAAGGTGCACAAATTCGTGCACTGGGCTCCTAGTGTTCAATAAGAGTGTTAAAAGCAGACATTCCTGTCTTGTTCCTGTTCTTATGGGGAATGCTTTTGGTTTTTTCCCATTGAGAATGATGTTAGCTATACATTTGTCATATAGGGCCTTTATTATGTTGAGGTATGATCCCTCTATTCCCACTTTGCTGAGAGTTTTTATAAAAAATTGTTGTTGGCCCTAACTGGTTTGGTTCAGTGGATAGAGCTTTGGCCTGTGGACTGAAAGGTCCCAGGTTCGATTCCAGTCAAGGGCATGTACCTTGGTTGCGGGCACATCCCCTGTAGGAGGTGTGCAGGAGGCAGCTGATCAATGTTTCTCTCTCATCGATGTTTCTGACTCTCTATCCTTCTCCCTTCCTCTCTGTAAAATATCAATAAAATATATTTTAAAAAAATGGTTGTTGGTCCAAGAGATGCATATCAAAATGACAATGAAGTACCATCTCACACCTGTCAGAATGGCCATCATCAACAAATCAACAAGTGCTGGAGAGGATGTGGAGATAAAGGAACCCTTGTGCACTGCTGGTGAGAATGCAGACTAGTGCAGCCACTGTGGAAAACAGTATGGAGTTTCCTCAAAAAAGTAAAAATGGAACTCCCATTTGATCCAGTAATCTGGCTTCTAGGAATATATCCCAAGAAACCAGAAACATCAATCAGAAAGGATATATGCACTCCTATGTTCATAACAGCACAATTTACAGTAGCTAAGATTTGGAAACAGCCTAAGTGCCCATCAGCAGATGAGTGGATTAAAAAACTGGTACATCTATACAATGGAATATTATGCTGGTGTAAAAAAGAAAGAACTCTTACCATTTGCAGCAGCATGGATGGACCTGGAGAGCATTATGCTAAGCGAAATAAGCCAGTCAGAGAAGGATAGGTATCACATGATCTCACTCATTTGTGGAATATAATCCTACATAATAAAACCCTAACATGCAAATAGACTGAACGGCAGAATGATGGGCAGAATGACCGGTCACTATGATGTGCACTGACCACCAGGGGGCAGATGTTTAATGCAGGGGCTGCCCCTAGTGGTCAGTGCACTCCCATTGTGTGAGTGCCGCTCAGCCAGAAGCCGCGCTCAGGGCTGGCGAGTACAGCGACGGTGACGGGAGCCTCTCCTGCCTCTGCTGCAGGTGGGAGGTAAGGAGTGAGGGGTCCCGGACTGTGAAAGTCTTGGACTGTGAGGGGGATGTCTGACTGCCGGCTTAGGCCTGATTACCAGGGGGATCGGGGCTAAGCCGGCAGGCGGACATCCCCTGTGGGGTTCCGGACTGCAAGAGGGTGCAGGCCTGGCTGCGGGAGCCCCACCCCCACCAAGTACACGGATTTCGTACACTGGACCTCTAGTGAACATCATAAACTGATGAACAAAAATAGATCCAGAGACATAGAAGCATCGAACAGACTTTCAAACCTCAGAGGAAAGGCAGGGGAGGGTGGGTGGTGGTGGTAAGAGATCAACCAAAGGACTTTTATGCATGCATATAAGCATAACCATTGGACACAGACAGTTGGGGGGTGGTGAGGCATGTGCTGGGTGGTGGGAGCGGCCAGGGAGAAGTCAATGGGGGGAAAAGGAGACATATGTCATACTTTAAACAATAATAAATTAAAATTAAAAAAAATGGTTGTTGGATTTTGTGGAATGCTTTTTCTGCATATGTTGATATGATCATGTGGTTTTTGTCTTTCAATTTGTTTATGTGATGTATCACATTTATTGATTTGCAAATATTGTACCAGCCTTGCATCCCTGGAATAAATCCTGCTTTTAATATATTGCTGGATCCGATTTGCTAATATATTTTTTAAAAATATATTTTATTGATTTCAGAGAGGAAGGGAGAGGCAGAGACAGATAGAAACATCAATGATGAGAGAGAATCATTGATTGGCTGTCTCCTGCAGGACCCCTACTGGTGTTGGAGCCCACAACCTAGGCATGTACCTGGACCAGGAATCAAACAGTGACCTCCTGGTTCATAGGTCAACGCTCAATGTTTGAGTCATGCCAGCTGGGCCGATTTGCTAATATATATATTTTTTAATTAAATCTTTATTGTTCAGATTATTACAGTTGTTCCTCTTTTTTCCCCCCATAGCTCCCCTCC
>NW_005353441.1:52172-66596 GCF_000412655.1 Myotis brandtii
TGGTTTTGAACTCTATATCCAGTAGTTTGCTTTCCTCCATTTCTGTCATTTGTGACCTGTTTCTTTGTCTCCGCATTTTGGCTGCTTCCCTGTGTTGATAGAGTGGCTTTGTGTGCTAGGTGTCCTATAGGGCCCAGTGGCTCAGCCTCCCCAATTACCTGAGGTGGACACTCTTGGTGTACCCCTTTGTGGGTTTTGTACACAGTCTTGTTGTAATTAAGCCTCGGTTGTTGTAGGTATCACTGGGAGGAATTGACCTCCAGGCCAATTGGCTGTGAGAATCAGCTGTGTCTGCAGTGGGAGAACTTCTGTGCTGGAGACACCCTTCTGGGGCAAGACTTGCTTCAGTGGGGCTTTGGTGCTCACTGAGTCTGCCCCCTGAGTGTGTCCCTTATGGATCTGAGGAATTGTAATCTGGATGGTCCCACTCTGACCACTGGGTACACTGGCTCTTGGATCACTAAGGAGGTGCTAATTTAGCCTCTGACTGAGGCTACCTAGCAGGAGCTCAGCTGTGAAGGAATGCAAGTTGCTGTGGGGCCTTGGGCCAGCTGCAGTTGGTTAGGTAATTTTCAGATTGCAAAGGGCCAGGCCTTTCATATGCAAAAGCCTCTGCACACAGCTTGGGTGAGGTGGCATCTCAGGGAATCAACAGGGCGGAGCAAGCAGCTATGGCTGCTCCTCAGTCCTGCCCTAAGAGGCCCTGCTTCTCAGTGTCCCGGTAATTGCTGCAAGCACCTCTTAGAGAAAGCCGCCCTTGAGGTCTGACCGATGCCAGACAGTCTAGCCTTTCCCCATATGAGTCTGGATCCCCAGAGACTTGCCCGGAACTGGAGTTAGAGGAGTCGGGAGCTTGAGACTCCCTCCTGATTGAAAAAGACAACCGTGTCTTCAGCCGCCAGCCCTTTCCGGGTGCGCCTCCGTATCTCTGCACTTTACTTCCACACCGCACCTCCTCTGAGTCTCGGTATGCTTTTTTCTTTCCTTCTAGTTGTAGAATTTCCACTCAGCCAGCCTTTTTGTGGTTCTGGATGATGTCTGTTTTATCTTTTAGTTGTATTTTTGAAGTGGTTGTGCGAGGCAGCAATTTCTGGTGTTTACCTATGCCGCCATCTTGGTTTCCGATTTGCTAATATTTTGTTGAGGACTTTAGCATCTGTGCTCATCAGGTATATTGGCCTGTAATTCACTTTATTTGTAGTATCTTTATCTGGTTTTGGAATTAGGATATTGCTGGCCTCATAAAAGGAGCTTGGAAGTGTTCCTTCCTCTTTGATATTTTGGAATAGTTTGAGGAGGATAGGTGTTTGTTCTTCTTTGAATGGAAAAACCACATTGTTAAAATTTATTTTTACTATGACCTTGAGGGACCTATTTCCCCCCAAAATACTACTGTAACTAATTTCAAGCCCACAGAAGAGTTGAAAAAATTGCACAGTGAACACCCACCACCTAGATTGTTCAGATATTTTGTTAAATGATTTATCACACATCTATTTAACGTATCACTAGATTCATCCATCAATACATAATATATGCATTTCAAAATGAATTGCAGTCATCAATACTCTTCACCCCTAAATACTTCAGCATTGAGTTCAATATTTGTTTACTTTATAGGTAAAATTTACATGCAGAGAAATGCACAAATCTTAGGTATATATTTGCTGAGTTTTGACAAATGAGGTTTTTGACTTGTGTAACTCACAGCTGTCAAGATAGAGAACATTGTCATCACTCTCAAAATTTCCATTGTGGCCCTTCCTGCTCAGTCCCCTACCAGAGGCAACCACTGCTTTTTTAACCCATTGTACGCCATAGTCGTCTGTAAACGCAAGCGGTGGACCTTCCCCACACGCCATGCGTGTCTATAAAAAAATGTTTTCCTTAAGTGGCAGCCCTGACCAACTTTAAAATAATTTTTCGTGAGAATTTTCAGCTGAAAATAGTCAAGAACACCCGAATTGTGAGTAATATATTTATTTTTATAATATTAATTGCAAATTGATTTTTTAATTACATTCAAAATATTGTGGCATGTGGGGATGGTTTCCATTTTGGACGCGTGGCAGTTAACTGGCTAAAAAAATGATAGATTAGTTTTACCTGTTCTAGAATTTCATGTACACAGATTAATTTGATAAGTACTCACATTTGTTTCTTCATTCAATACAAATTTTTATTTAGCACCTACTGTACACTTATAGATTATATCTGATGTCAGTTCATGGAAAGCTGTGAGTTCTGGACTGACCAAAAAGCCAAAGGTATTTCTTGGCCTGGCCTGTGACCTCTCTCCTCCCCTCCAATCACAGTGTCACTGAGAGAGCATAGATAGCTGTGTTACCAAACTCAAGGAGTTTGTGACTTGGGGTGCTTTATTAAAAAATGAGAGGTGGTTGTCCCAAGGTAGTTTTATTTACTTGCAGCAAGTAAAGGAGACAGGGGATTCATATCCAAAACTCTGCCTCCCCGAAGGGAGGCTTAGCCTTCCTTGCAGTTGGCTACTTTCATGGGTTGAGTTCTTAGCTCATCCTGTTTACAGCTTCATCTACAAAATACTCTGCTACATTTTAACATTTAGTGAGAAATAACATTTAGAACTGCCCAGACCATGAGACCCTTGTTTAATCTAACAGCTGGGCCTCAAAAATAAATGCAGACCTGTGTGCCATGTGTGCCCTGGGCTCCTCCCTGTCCCCCAACTCCCATTCACACTGGCTCTGAAGGCCTCTCATCAGCTCCACCCCCACTCCCACTCAATTCCCACATCAGAGTTTCACCCTTGGTTCTCTATGCAGGTGTGCAAGAGAGTGTCATAATCTCATCCCATGTCATTCACAGGTGGGTAAAAGTGCAGGTGGTTAGAGAGTGAAAGGAACTGGACAAGCAGAGACAGCACGTCGTCCTGTGATCCTATGAAGGGATGGGGACAGGGGGAATGAGGGCGTGGAGACTAAGCAGGGGCTGGAGAAGAAAGTGTAAAGAGAGGAAACATGGCAGGCCCTTGAGCATTTGGGACTGGGCATCCGAACAGCACTTACCTAGAGCCACTAGGACCCTGGGCATAATACTCTTGCCCTCTAAGAAGGACCTCAAGATTGTCCTGGAGTTCTTTGCTATTTTCCACTGGGCCCTCAGTATCTTGGTTATTGGTGAGACTTTAGCCTTCGGTAGGGTGACTGTCTGGGTTTGCCTGGGACTGAGGGGTTTTAGGGTTTAGCAAGACTTTTAATGTTAAAACCTGGATGGTCCCCAGCACATCAAGATGGTTGGTCCCCTAGCCTGTGGGCTGACATACCTGGGCATGGTACTTGTGGGGTCTGTGAATGTGCATGTGGGGACGTGTGTGCATATGGGTGTGTGCCTATGCAGGGATATGTGTGCACGTGTGGGAGATAGGGTCTTGTTGCAAATGTGCATGTTGAAACTTCCTGGGTTTACACTGGGGCATGGAGGGCATGTTTTGGGAAAGTGGGAATAGCCACGGAAAAGGGCTTAGCTGCAACCTGAAGAACTTGAGCGGACCATCATTAGGAGACAGTTGTTCCAGTGACAGAGGGAGGCTGTGAAAACCTTTGGTGTGGAAGAATTCACCCATCTATCCGTCCGCTTTTTCCACTTTCTCCATCACAGACACTTTGTGGAAGTTAGTTACCTGCTGGCTGCTGTGTTCTAGGTGCTGAAGCAAACCATCCCAATGGGAGGGGGGTCTGTGAAAAATACTCATTTGTCAGGTGGTTTAGGTGAGTACTAACTGGAGGCAGGGGCATGAACTACATGAACTTGTAAGATATCTGAGAAGGAAAATGCAGATGGGCTCTGTGAGCCCAGGGCTTGCCCGTAACTGGGGAGAATGAACTAGAGGACAGGGAATGGGGCTTAGAAGCCTGTCTAAGGTGGGCACCAGGAGCCCCAATACTGAAAAGAGCAGTGTTAATCTAGGAAAGACAGGCAATCAGAGCTGGAAGCGACCAGGAGAAAGAAATTCTTATGTTAGGTACTTACTGTGTTCTAGGTATGTTCACACCTATTATTTCACTTTAGCCTCATGCCAACTTTATGAGGTAGAAGCGATTGCTATGTATAATAATACATCCTAATAGTTACACACTCATAATGATAGCTAATGCTCACATAATATTAGCCAACATTTATTCCACCCCTTTTTCATGCAGCCACTGTTCGAAGCACCATATGTGCCTAATAATCTTCATTGTACAGCTGAGGAAGCTGAGGTTCATGTAATGAGTGGTCTGGTCAAGATCACACAGATCCAAAGTGGAGGAGCTGGTCTGGGACTTGAGCCCACAGGACCTGATTCTAGCCTATGGGTTTCTCTCCTTATGTCTTCCATCTCCTCACTCACTGATAATTAAGAGGTTCAGTGGACCTGTTCCTGGAGTACATTCGTGACCTTTGCCCATTTCTCTGTTGAGCTTGAGTTTACTCTTGAAGGACAAATAAGAAATAGGTGAAGAAGGAGGAGTGTTCAGGGCAAAGGGTGGGCAACATATGACAAGGCTAGGGTGAGGGGGGACCGTAAACCATTCGGGGAGCTGCCAGTGGTAAGTGGGATGAGGGGGTGAGAGGCACAGAATTGATGCTCCATACATATTGAATGAATTAATCACAGAGGGAAAGGAAAGGAGACTGGATATGCAGGCAGGGGACAGATAGTACAGGGCATTGTAAACCATGGAAAAGAGTTTTGACTGTTTCCTGAGAGCCATGTGGAGCCATGATAGGGTTTGGCACAGGGCAGTGTCATCAGATTTGTGTTTTTGAGAGATTGCTATAGCTCAGTGTAGCAAAGCAAATGACAAGAAGAGGCTGTTGTAATAGCCCAGGTGAGAGGTGGTGGTGATTTAGGCCAGACCAGTGGTAGTCAGGACAGAGAGAAGAGGAAAGAAGAGAGATCCAAATAATTGGAGTAGAATTAATAAGACTTGATCACAGAAGATGTAGGAGAAAGGCAGTAGGCAAGACTGAGGGTTCAGGTCCCAGTGTGAGCTGGCAGAGGGGTCAGAGGAGCAGAGAACGATGAGGAAGGAGAGTGGCTGAAAGGGAGATGTGTATGGGGAGGAGACTGTCACTTCATTTGAGTTGGACTTTGCACATACAGAGAGGCAGTGTGGAGCAGGCAGGAGAGCTCTAGGCCTGAGTCCCAGATGCTGTGGGTCCCAATGCTCGTCCCTCCCTCACTAGCTCCCATGGGACACATGGTGTCTTTGAGCCTTCCCAGTTCTTTGCCTAGGAGTCTGTGAGTGGAATCGTATCCATTTGGACCCTAAATGCCTTAAGCGGAGACCTTTACTGTAAGTCTGTGGGGAAGATAAGGCAGATGTTGGTACTGTAAGATGTCCCCAACACTGTCTGGGGTGGAATAAAACCTCAGGGAACCAGGGTGGTCTCCTCCAGACTAGACCCATGCCTCCCTTTACTTCTTGAAAAACTCAGTTTGTTTGTTTGTTTAACCTTACCAGAGGCAGCTACATTTATTTATTTGGGAGAGAGAGAAGACAGGACAGGAGAGAGAGGGAGAGAGGGAGAGAGGGAGAGGGAGAGAGAGAGAGAGAGAGAGAGCGCGCAAGAGAGACTGGTTGACTCTTGTAAGTGCCCCCACTAGGAACAAACCCACAATCCAGGTATGTGCCCTGACTAGGAATTGAACCCACAACCTTTTGGTGCATGGGACAATGCTCCAATCAACTGAACCACCTGGCTAGGGCAAGTCAAATAAGTTTTATAACCAGTATATAAAAAACCTAAATTGCTGGCCTTTTCTACCCCCCGCCCCCCTTAGATCTGTTTCCCAGAGGCAGCCATTTTCAACATTGTTAGCTCTTTTTTTTTCTGGAATTTACCTCTATAAGTCTCAATTTTACTATTTAAAGTTTTGAAATATTACTACTTCCTGATTTAACAATTTTAGACACTGTCATCGACTCCCCAATATGAAGATGAGAATTTGACCCTGTACACTGTCACTAGATTTTCCTCTTTCCCCTCCTCCCCATATTGTTATAGCACAGGCTTTAGTTAAATGCCTGACTAGAACTAGGAAATATTACTTACAATTGAGCTATTTAGTGCACTAAGATGATTTTTCTTTCTTGTGTACCTTCTTTCCCCCCTCAGAACTCATAATTGCCTCATTTGAAATTTCTTTAGCTATCTGTTAGGTATGTATTACTTATCACTAATTCTCCACATACATGTTAATCTCTCAATGTGTGCAAACACTTCAGGAATCTCTAAGTCTCCTCTTCTCCCCTGCCACTTAGAATTTACTGGAGGACATTGCTGCCGCAGAGTGCAGCATCCTTTTGTTATAACCTAGTCTCATGCACAGCTGCATCCCCAGGGCCCTCGAAGCACCATGGAAGCATAATTTAGGAAGGTGCTTCCTCTCAGGGTTATACAACTGTTGAGTCCGTACTTGCCTGACCCTGAGAGCAATGTCTCCTTAAAGTTTGTGCCCTAGCCACCTTGCTTGCCTCACCCTGGTCCTCACCTTGTTTACTTCCTTCTCTAGTTGGGTCCCTTTTTTCTTGGGTCTCATGCCTTTCTGTCTTGGTTTACTCCCTTATTTAGGTGGAGCACATCCTCCAGGAGTTTCTTGAGAAAGGGATGCGTAAGATAAACTCTCTGAGACTGTATGCCTGAGATGGTCTTTATTCGACTTCATACTAGATTAAGAATTGGGCTGCAGATAGAATATCTCAGCTGCATCTAGTGCAAATACCTGAGTCTAGAGTTTCTTTGGTTCAGTTTTCCAGAAAGTAACCTTTCCATTGTCCAGTTCTGTCTGTGTGGAGGGGGGGGCGGGGGCTGAGGTTCTAACTACTTCTCTGATAGACTTTCAACCAAGCCCTGTGCCTCACACCCACTCTCTGTGACATCTGGTGGCTCCAAATTCTGGGTCTTTCCCAGAATTTCCAGTGCAGACAGGGTTGCTTGCTCTTGTAGGCATTGCCCTTGCAAAGGTGTCAACTTTCCTCCATCTATTTATCAGTGTGCAAATATTTTGCTGATATCTTCAACCCACCGCTGGCATCTCTTTAATTCTCTTTTTCCTTGTGATCTATATCTTTTTTTTAAATTCTTAAAATTGATTTCAGAGAGGAAAGGAGAGGGAGAGAGAGATAGAAACATCAATGATCGATTGGTTGCCTCCTGCACAACCCCCACTGGGGATCGAGCTTGCAACTGGGGCATGTGCCCTTGACCAGAATCAAACCCAAAATCCTTTAGTCCCCAGGCCGATGCTCCATCCACTGCACCAAACCGGCTAGGGCTGTGGATCTATATCTTTAAAAACATTCTTATAGTAATTTTCATGAGGCACCAGAGAGGAGTCAAGATAAAAACTTGTGTTCACTCTGCCATGTTCAATTAAAAGTGTTTTTTGACCCATTTTTTTCTCACACAGTCTTATTTACAGCTGTTTAAAAACCGAACCCAGTAATAATTCTAAGTGAGTATGGCTCCCTATGAGTCATCTCCATTAGGTCTGCCCTAACTACTCTAACCTACAGTGTTCCTAATCTTCCTGGAGCTCAACACAGCCCAAAACTTCATCCTATCCAGCTTGCAGTTTTCTTTCTTTCGTGTTTGCCATCGTGTGCGCTCCCAACCTGGCTGAAGGTGGGTCTTCTCTTTCTCTGGTATTCCCTCTGCTGATGCTTCACAGACAAGTGGGCAGGAACGTGGTAGTTGGAGAACTGTTCCTGCTCTGTCTTTCTGGACTCCCAACCTCTGGCGGCCAGATCAGTGTGACCCACCACTGGCTCTCGGCCATTGAATGCAGCTCAGAACAGTGCTGGGGCAGGTCCTGGGGCTTACTGCGTGGCACACAGCTGGGGAGGAAAACACCTTCCTGGAGTTGTGTGTATCCCAGCTTGCATGGCTCTTGCCCTTCCAGGTCTATGGCCAGAAGAGGAGTCCTTTTCTCTCTCCTGTCCATACTCGTCCTGACTGCTCTTTCTTCCACAACTTTTGAAGACTCATGGCATCTTCCCCCACCACAGCTACATCCTTGTCTGCCACCCTCATGGGTTCATGTCCCATTTATACTTCGGCAACTTTGCCACAGAGGCCTCAGGCTTCACCAAGATCTTTCCTGGCATCACCCCTTATGTACTCACGCTCGGAGCCTTTTTCTGGGTGCCTTTCCTCAGAGACTATGCCATGTTGACATGTGAGTTGGCTCCTAGGACATAAAAGCCAAAATAAAAATGGCTTCCTGAGGAAAAAGTGTGTGGGAGTGGGTGAGAGCAGGATCAGAAGGGATCAACTGTGTGATCCCCTCTGGTCCTAAACACTAGCCCTAGGCTCGCCTGCCTGGGATGAAGCTCTCTCCTCTGAAGAGGTAGGGAGGAAGGCTAGGAGGTTTGGGAAGTGGCCAATGACCTTTTGAATTTTTCTGCCTGCCAGGGGCCTGCTCTGTGAGCCAGTCCTCCATGGACTATCTGTTTACCCAAAAGGGTACAGGCAACATGCTGGTTGTGGTAGTCAGTGGCCTGGTGGAGTGCAGATACCACACACTCTATAGGGAAGCCCTTACCCATGCTGTTCTTGAGGAACTGGACTGGGTTTGTACGCAAGGCCCTGCAGCATGGGTAAGGACAGTCCTGGTCCCTATTAGGGAGAGCTGTTCCAAAAGTCCAGCAGGGAAGGAGGAAGGGATTTGGAGGAAATGATATATAAACAGGGATGGCAAAGCTCCTTCTGTATTGGAGTAGAGCCTGGGCCAGGTCCCAGAGGCATTTCTGCTTCTGAGGAAGCACTAGAGGGCCAGTCTTGAGCCTGCTGTTCCTCACTTTAGCTTTTTATCTGGGCCAGACCCTCTATGAAAGGTGAGTGGCTGCAGCCCCCTCTCAGAGAGAGCCACACTTGCCACGTGGGTAAAAGGGAAGAAAGTAAATGAAATGTTTCTTAAAATTTTCCTTCCTGTTTCAGACCTGTGGGCTCACAGGAGAGTTAGAACTTGTTGCCTTTAGCTTGCTGCTGCTTTGTCCCCACAGAAAGCCTGAGGTAGACCACAGGGCCCTCATGCTTGGCCTGGACATAGGCCCAGCTGAGTTAGGCTGCGGAGCGTATAGGCAGACCCTGAGACCACTGGTGGTCAGTATGTCTGGCTTTCAACAGGGTCCCTACCTTTCTGGCCTTCAAAGGACATGCCTTTGCTCCACAGGGTGGCTCTAATCCCTGCCTATGCCTTTGGGGAGGTAGACCTTTACCATCAGCACATTTTCACTTCTGGGGGTTTGGTCAATCACTTCCAGAAGTGGTTCCAGAGTGTGCACTCATTTACCCTTGTGCTTTCAATGAACGTGGCTTCACTGAGAACTCCTGGGGCCTTCTGCCCTATGCCCAGCCTATAACCACCACTGGTGAGTGGGCCCTTCTGCAGGCAGCCTGGTCTGGGATGTAGATCCAGTTCTGAGGCCGAGTCTAGGCTTTGGCTGTGTCTAGAGGTGGGGAGGCTGGCCATGATGGGTGGTTTTGGGGTGGTAAGTGTGAGCTGGAGGGCTGAGGCCCATTCTGAGGAGTGAGCTATCTATGCTTCTCTTTTCCTTCTGTCTCCTCTGGCAGTCAGGGAGCCTCTGCCAGTGCCCAAGATTGAGAAGCCGAGCCAGGAAGTGGTGGACAAATACCATGCACCCTGTAGGGAAGCCCTGCACAAACTGACCAGCACAAGACCCTGTTGGGCTGCTCAGAGACCCAGGAGCTGGTGATAGTCTGACAGATATCCCCAGAAGCTACTTAGCCTGGCTGGAAGGTGTGGAACTGTAAACAGGGGACAGAAGTCACCTATGGGGCTTCTGCTCCTGATTTGGCTAGTCCTCATTGTGAGGAGGGGCTGTCCATTTGGTTGTTTTCTAAACCCCAATTCCCCTTTCATCTCTCTCCTCCTTCCAGTGCTTCTGTGTTTTCCTTGGGGCTATAAGGGAGATGGTCTCAAGAGGCAGGCAAGGCCCTGGGGAGAGGTGCCCTTTAGGTGCCCATTTGTCAGCATTGAGGAAAACAATGGACAGAATAAAAATCCAGCCTTCTGATACTGCTTGTGCTCTAACTAGTATGTTTGAGGGCCCAGGATACCTGGACACCTTTCTATCTGTAGCTCTCAAGCAGCCCCATCTCCTGTTATTGAGACTCCTGCAGGACTGGGTACTTTGGGATCCAGTGGGCTTTGAGTGCAAGCTCTACCACCTTCAAGCCATGTGAGTCAGAGCAATTAATCACCTCTGAGCCTCAGTTTCCTCATCTGTAAAATGGGATTAATGATCCCTCATGTGCTTACCTCAAAGGCTGTTGGGAAGATCAAATAATATTGAATGTGATTGAACTTTGTAAATTTGGAGCTACACAAAGTGATTCTCCTGCAACCATTTTTCCCATTTCCCATCCTTGAGCAAAAATGCCCTAAAGCTGGCATCTCAATGTTTAAAAGAAAGTGTACAGTGGAAGATCTTGTCAGCAGTCCTTTGAAAATTTAAGCAACCGATACCCTCTACCAGCCCTGGTCCACACTCAGTTTCCACCTCATAATGCTATAATAGAAGGGTCAGGCTGGTTTAATTTCCTGTCTTCTCTCCCCCACACCCCCCCGGCAACTTGCTTAACCTTGCCTGGTTCTCTCACTCTGCCCTTTGTCCAAGTCAGCCATCTTGCTTCAGATGGAAGTGAGTGCCTGGCTTCCGGCCACCATAAAGCTCTCCTCCTGGATGGCGAGGCTCTCAGACTCTTGGCCCAATAACTGTTGGCAATGGCAGGCTACACAATTTGGCCCACAACCTGCTGTTCCATTCCTCTTGGGTGGATGCCATTTGGTCCTAATGATTTATCCGCATCGACCTGTCAGTTTGGTCTAGGACATCCTGTATAGTGTGACCTGCTGCCTCTGCCCTGGGTGCATGCCTCATGTGATGACTGTACACAGTGCAAAGACCTAAGGTAAAGGGGACAGGCATGTGGTCTGGGGCAGAGAGAAGGTGAGGTACCTGCCAGGAAGTTCAGACTACATTCCTTCTGCTGCCCCCCCTCTGGAATGGATGCCTTGGGCTTTCTTCTAGCTCATTGGCAGCACCTGCATAAAAGCATCTAGTGTGTAGGAATTGCTCAAGCCAATTTCAAAAACAGAGGGGAAAAAGCTTTATTTGCAAAGAATAAACCATTAATTTATACAAACTTACATCCCAGTTTATATACATTATGTATAGTTTATATACACAGTATTTCACACTGGATGCTGACCCCCAAAGCAGCACTGGGCCTGCTCCTGGCCAACAAAGTCCACACCTACGCCCCAGCTGGAAGCTTTTTTAATAAAGAAATGACACACCCCGACTCCCCTTGGAGTGAGCCCTGACACAGATTAAAAGAAAAAATCTAGTTCCTTCTTTGTACTCACATTGCCTAGGGGAGACTCCAGGCAGGAGCAGGCTGGAGGCAGTGCCAGGGTGGCCTCAGGACTTCCAGGTATTAGGCCAGTCCAGAGGCAGGAGCTGGGAGAAGGCCTTAAGGGGACAAGAGTTCTGATGAAGGCTGCAGCTGCTCTCTCCCTACCTAGCGGGGCTACCGAAGGGGGCTTTCACTTTTAGCCTTGAGTCTGGGAGTGAAAGAAAGAAGGGGGCTGTGTGGGACAGGGACTGCTCCACTCCCTCACTCTGCTGAGTCTGTGAGTCATGGCTCATTCATCTTGGGCAGGCCACCTTCTCTCTCTGGGCCTCAGTCTCCACATGAGTAACACGGGGCAGAATGTAGGTGGGCTAGATTCCCTCTACGGTCCTTTCTAGCACTAAATTTCTCTGAATTTATTTGCACCCACCAGAAGTTACATAAAACGCACATACTCACATTTGGATCAAAATCTTTTTCACCTCCAGGGTTTCTAGTCCTTTCTTGCTCAGCAAAAGAAATTTGGTTTCAGGATGGATGAAGGGGAAATAAGGCAAAGACTACATTTTCCAGGGAACGGTAACTGAGCAGTCCCGACAGCTGATTTTTGTGCCAACTTTGGCTGCTGAAGCCCAAGCAGCTGGCTGAGGCTCCTGCCATGCAATCCTCCTTCAAACCTCTGTTATCTGCCTGCTCACAAATGTCCTTGTCCTATTCTCCATGCAAGACTTGGCCTTCTGGTAAACTCATGTCAGCAAAAATTCAAATGCTTAATCTATAATCTATGTCCACATTCTATTATTAATAAATTGCTTCACTACTTTGTCAATAACTTCACTGCAGCAAGGCTCTCAATTGCTTCCCTCCTCACCCGCTCCGTCTCGGGTTCCATTTGACAGTTCCTAATGAATCAAGGATTTGTGTGAATCCTGTCTCCCCTGTAACCTGGAGAATAGGATAGATGTCAGAATGTCCTTTAGGACCACAATTAGGAAACCTTTCCTTTCCTCTCCTCACAGCTTTTTGGCTATAGAACCAGTCCTCACTCTTCCTCCATCTCTGGGAGATCCTGGCAGTACAAAGTCCTCTGTGGTTTGGTAGAAAGAGATAAGGAGTCACTTAGCTATGGGGAGTGGCCAGCTCCTGCAGCCCGTCTGTAGGGTAACCAAAGGAGGACCTCACTTGCAGTAGGGGCTCCATACGTAATGGTTGCTTGGTTCATGGGGTGAGTGAAAGAACATAAGGGGTTTAAGTTCTGTGGGTACTGGAGACCTGCTGCTTGGACCTGGTGCCAAGACAGTTATTCTGAACACGAAAGCTCTAAGTCTGATGGCTATTTCCCAAGGAAATGCCCTACTCGTTTGCCACAGAGCCTCTGGCAGCCAAGACAACAGGCATTACCATCAAGGAGTGAAAATGAGCATCTCTGGGTCTCTCCCTAGAGCCCACAAGGATTTGGGGTCTATATTACCATTTTTATTTGGGTTCCCTTAGGACCTCAAATTCAACACAAAGCTGACGTGCAATGGAATAGTGTTGGAGTCATACTGGCTGAATGAAGCCCCAGGCCTATGACTTCAGTGGGTGAGATCCTGGTCAAAGCACTTAACCTCTCTGAGCCTTGTCTAAACAATAGGATTTGTAATATCGAAGGAGATAATAAGAGAGAAAGTACTCTCCAAGTTTTAAGGAGAAATTCTCATCTGTTCCTGCTACACCTGAGGACTGTCCAAGGCACTCTGTAAGAGCCTGGCCAGACCCATTCCTCACATTTGCTTCACCTGGACTTGCAAGGCTGACATTAGCAACCAGACAATGGCTGTGCCTCCTGCCCTGACCCTTGAAGGGCCCAGCAGTGTAGTGGCTTAGAAAGAGAAGGCACGGTTGTGGAACCTGTTGTTCCTGGTAAATTTCAGCTGCCCAAAGGAACTTATTCCCCATCTCCTCAAAAGGAAACTTGTTTCTTATTTCATGAGCAAGATTAGCAGACTGTATAAGACTGGCCCTCCCAGCTTTGGGCTGGACCATGTACCCAGGAGCCAGGCTGGGTCCAGGCAGTTAGAAATAAGGCTCTTGAATGGTCCCACCATATGATCTGTGGGAAGCTTGGGGAAGTGGTGGTGGTGTCTTTGGGCCTGACTAGAGGGCAGAGCCCTGCCTGAATGCCTAGACCCCAGATTCTCCCAAGCCTTGATTCAGGGGAGCAGCACTGGAATCCACGCTCACCATGCTGTTCTGTGGCTTTCTGAAGCCAGAGCACAAGCCAGGCATCAGCTGCTGTCCTTTCAGATAAGGCTTGGGTGACTGGCCGCTTGGCTTCAAGATAGGGAAGCCACTTGAAAAACCCCTGTCCTATCCTCACCTCTTGTCCTTTCTAGGTCTGGTAGAAAAGCTCTGCTCTGCTGAGGCCCAGGGGCAGGTGAGGGTTGGGGATTTTAGTAGGCTATTAAAAGGGGTGCCTAAATATTGGGATTTGAAGGGACTTCTGGAGGTCACCCAGTCCAACACTTTGCCGCTAGACACAACTCGACTAGATAAATATTGTGTTGCTTAATAAATGGAAGAAGATTCTCTTTGTGCCCAGGTAATCTCAAGAGTATCCCAGACTCACACAAGCGCAGGTCCCAGGTTAGGCACCTGTCTCAGACAGAGGTAGGCTCTGTGGAGAAAGACATAGGAGGTCTAGTCAGGCTGGGAAGGGGGGCAATTGGGAGGGATCCCAGGGAGTTTTCTGAGCCTGCAGCACAGCTGTAAACAAAGTGAAAGACATGTGGCCCCAAGTCTGGCTTCAGGTTCTTATGCAGGCAGGTTTGTGGTCATTCTCTGTAACCACTCCAAGGAAGAGCAAACCTCCTGTCCCCAAAGCCTGGGGAGCTGCTGCACTGGCTCTGCCTGCGTGGGAAGAGCTCTGACCCGCTGGCTGGCTGCAGGCAGAACAGCAGGAATGCTTCCACTGCCCAGGGCGCCTGCTCAGCAGGTTTGTTCCTTGGTCTCTGCCACAAGCACAGACCTTTCCCC
>NW_005353441.1:66984-67895 GCF_000412655.1 Myotis brandtii
CCCCACCCCACCCCAAAGAGGGTTTGCTCCCCAGTCTGGAGTATACCTCTACTTTCTTTTGCCTGCTGCCCTGGACCCTCACTTTAGTGCAACAAATGATAACTTTGACATCAGGGACCTTGAGATTGAAGAGTCATGCCATTAAGCCAGTCAACATGGACACAGGGAAGCCACTTCGGCTTCATGTAAACCCTGGGGCTTCATCAACTGTCCTGTTAACTCAAGGTCATTCAGGAAAGGCAAGCAGGCCTTGTCGTCCTGGAGTCACTGGAGAATAAATAGCCTTGGGGCCTTTCTCTCTGCAGCTGCAACACACACATGCCTCACTCCACAGCAGCACTTTGAGGTTCTGGGGATACTGGCTCCCAAACCTAGGGCAGGGGCACGGGCAGGGACCAAATAGGGGGAATCTAGGATGCAGGGGCCTCGCCCAGCCTGATGGCCCCAAAGAAAGTGGTGTGCTTGCTCATGTTGATAGAGATGTCAGCGTGCACCATCTTCACAGCGATCTTTTGCCGGGCTTTGAGGAGGCAGACGCCCGCGGTGTAGCAAGTGTTGTAGTTGGTCTTGCCTGTCTCGATGCTGCGGGTACACTGCAGAAAGGGCTTCTCGTCCACCACCACCTCATAGCTGGCAAAGTCAGTGAAGTTGATGTAGTATACCTGGGTGAGAGGCAACAAGAAGGGATTGGGGGAGAGGGAAAGAGCGTGGAGCCCTCCCCTGTCATGACGAACTGCCAGTAGACCTCGTGGAGGGGCAATGCCACCTGAAGGCATGCTAGTTAGCCTACAGGAAAGGAGGGGTGATGGGCTTATACTCTGTCCTTCCCCTACTCTGTGGGGCTCAGGTGCCTGAGCAAATCTTTCCACAGCACACCAGCTGTAAACTCTGAGGGCAAGAACCCTGCCTTA
>NW_005353441.1:67922-69060 GCF_000412655.1 Myotis brandtii
CAACCCCACCACCCTCCTCTACCCTGGCTATGGACACAAATGAATACAAACTAACTTCTAGTTGCAAGCCCCAAAGACTTTGCAGATAAAGTTAGAAGTCACTGATTTTCCAGAGAGGGAGCAGTGACAACTTGCCATTTCTTCAGCTCTTTTGAAGCCCGCCCCTGCCACTGCTGCATTTCTCTCACTCATTCTCAGTGTCCCTTAGCTCTCTCATCTGACAATTGAGGAAACAGATCCAGAGAGATGGAGAGCTATCCACCACAAATGAGATCAAGAATTTGGAAGGGCAAAACCCAGGCACCTAACTTTATTTTTGTGGCCAGGAGGAAGTGCGAACCTATGTTCAAAGGCCTGGTGTTAAAGGGATTTTCCTGGTTTGCATGGTGTCCAAAGCCTGAGGCTACTCCCAATTCTCTCCTAGACCCAGAAAATTAATTTGTTTATCTTTCACTACCAAGCTTTGATGGAGCTTAGGACAAATGCCCCTTAGGACACTGGAATTACATTTATGTGCCCCCTGGGGATTGGGACCCTCATCTCTCACCCTGAATCATTTTATCAAAGGTTGCTTCCTACATGGGCTCTGTAGGAGGGAGCAGAGCATTCTGGTGCCATATAATTTCTTGAATCAGCACTCAATCTCTGCCAGGATGCTTGATGGACTTAGCAAATACCTATTAACCCACCTTCTCTGGCCACTCCCCTGTGAGGCCCTTCTGCTGGCTCAACAGTCCTGCTGTAATCTGCCTGCTTGTTGCCCACCCCACAGAAGCCCCAACCTCAAGGCTCATCTACCTCTATCTCATAGGAGCCACCCAGTGGAGGCAACCAACAGGGGTGGAAGCGGATAGGCAGGAGGCCTGGGCAGGACAAGGACAAAAACAGAGGGAGAAAAGCTCTGGGAGAATGATAGCAGGAAGGAGGCAAGAATAACAGAGAAACAGAAGGTAGAGAAATAAATGGGAGAAAGAACAAGGAAAGATAGTCAGAAATTTTTTTGAGGTCAAGAGCAAGTCCACAGGAACACTCTTCATTGCAGAACCAGCAGTGTGGGGGAAGGGGTTCTCAACATCCCTGGAACTAACTTTCAAAGAATGTACTCAGACAGAGTTCAAGTTTGGCAGTAGAACCAAGT
>NW_005353441.1:69083-96531 GCF_000412655.1 Myotis brandtii
GAATTGATGCCAGGGTGTGAGAGGGACCTCTTTTCAGTTTTTCAATGATATATGGCTAGGAAAAAATCCAAACATCACCCTCTCTCTTTCCTCTTTTGAACTCCCTCCCAGTATGGTTCCCCTAGCCCCTCATCCACCAAAGCAGGCTGGTCTTGGCTGGCTCCACAGTACCCCTATATGGCCTGCATGGCATCTGCATTCTGGATATAAGAAGAGTTAGGCCTAAGACCGTACTCACTTCTACCTGACTATAGATGAAGTAGGTGCCGTCCACCAGTACCTCCAGCTCCCCACTGCGGGGATGTAGCTTAAACACCTTGGGGTTCATAGTGATGCGAGACCAGTCATTGAGCACTCCACCTGAAAGATCTCAGTATGAGAGAAGGGCAGTCACTCAGTACATGTCAGAATAATCTGGGCAATAGAAACAAGAATTATCAAGTTGTACACAACCTCCACCCCATCCCTATGCAACCCAAGCAGCCCAGGAGGCCAAGCTTTAAGAAGAGCATTTGTAAGCTCAGGCCCCTGGGGTCTGCCTGTCTGTCTTCCTCTCTTTCCCTGACCCCTCCATCCAGAAGGGCCTTTAACCAACACTTTGTAGTTGGAATTGTAGTTGGGGAGTAAGAAGAGAGTGGGCACACTGACCAATTTTCTTTGTTGTTCTGGGGCCTGCACAGGCAAAATTCAGACACTGAGTGGCAGGCTAGGTCTTATTATGCCATTTGATTTCACCAGCCATAATTCCTCAATCTCTTTCCTGTCATAGGTTCATGGATTTTCTCCTCCATAAGATTCCTCCACACCCACTCCTTTCTGAAAAGCCTCCCTGGGCCCCCAGGAAACCACTTAGCCCTAGAATTGTTGACCTGGAGAACCTTAGGGATCAGGGGTGAGTCAGACTTCATGGTAGCCAGAGAGTGTAACTACCAGTAATAAGGCCCATGGGGGAGAAGGGTATTTATGAGAGGGAGGGGAAGACTGCCAGGCAGCATTAGAACCAGCCAAGGGGATGGCAAGGGTGTCTGGGAGCTGAGGCACCCCTGGCAAAGCTTCTGTCTCTCAGCCCCACCCCCTTCGGGGTGGAGGGGCCACCATACTGCCTTGGCCTTGGCCCAACACAGAACCAGCATGTGAGGGTAGAGGAAGAGCTTCCTTTTCCATCCTGCCGGGGGGGGGGGTGTGCCTTCCCACGACAAGAGAAGGGAGTCCAAGCCTATGGGGCATTTCCCCCTCAAAACCATCTGTTCTCGACCCAAGATATTATGTTTTGAACATCCATCCTTGGCTAGTCTCAGGATGCCTGCCTCTTTGAGGCATGAGGAAACTGGCCTTGAGGTGATGATGGGATAGGAGTTAGGAGGAGATTCCTTGGTTCAACCCCTTCAAATCCACTCTGCATGATGTCCTCCTACCCCCAGCCCCTCTGGTGCAAGTGAAGATTAGCAGAGACTGCTACTGGAGACTGACCTAGAGGGCTTGGGACTAGTCTTGTGATGTGCTAATGGGAGCAAAATCAGTAGTTTCTGGCACAGAATAAACACAGAGGCACCTGGTCCCAGCAGGACTGCTTGGGTTCTGATGCCATTCTGCTCCTACTTACATTTCTGAGGCACGCATCCAGATGGCAATCCCAGATGTAGCTAAGTCCAGTCATTAAGAAAGCTGAGCCCAGCCAGGTCAGAACTGACTGACCTCTTCAAAGCTGTTCTCATGTAGTAGGTTCCTTAACATTCATTTACTGTGTCCATACTCACAGCCCAGCCCTTCCCTTCCCCTCCAAGCTCTGTACGCATCTGGCATCTTGGCTGGCTTGCTGCTTCCCAAGGTTCCTGGGGGTTCATGCATTTTAGGCTCTGTGCATCCTGGGGACTGGGCATTATTTCAAAGCACTTTTCTTTATTGACTGTCTTTTTGGGGAAGAAAATGAACCTAATCATTCAGTGGTGTGTACACACACATCACTGAAGTAGCACAGTGCAGTGGAAAGAGTCAGCTAGATGTGGTTTTAAATCCAAGCTCCTACACTTAACGGAAGGGTGAGTTAATTAACCTCTCTGAGCTTCAGTTTCTGGCTCTGTAAGAAGGAGCTAATACCTACCTTATGGGGTTGTTGTGAAGATTAAATAAAATAAAAGACAAAGAAAGCATGTTGAAAACTGTGAAGTACCATACAAATATAAGGCGTTATGATTTATTATGGTATTGTCCAATCTCTCTGGGACTCTGTTTCCCCATCTCTTAAAAGCAGGAATTACATTAAATTGGTGTTTATTAACCTCATTACACCTGTTCTCCCTTTTTATAGACACTAGCATGGCATACTTCCTAGAGAATCTAACATGCCCCCCACCTCCCTGTTCAGACCTACCAGACAATAATTTGCAGTTATGTAGTTTTTCCCTTCTCTGATTTGTATTGTGAGACTGTTGATCAAACTACACATATCCTCATGGTGACTCTGACAGCACCTCCATCTCCCAACAATTCCATTCCATCTAAATCAGCGGTTCTCAACCTGTGGGTCGCGACCCCTTTGGCGGTCGAATGACCCTTTCACAGGGGTCGTCTAAGACCATCCTGCATATCAGATATTTATATTACGATTCATAACAGTAGCAACATTACAGTTATGAAGTAGCAACGAAAATAATTTTATGATTGGGTCACAACATGAGGAACTGTATTTAAAGGGCCAGAAGGTTGAGAACCACTGAGAAGTCTCAAGTCCCTTTCAGCTTCCTCAACAGTGTTTCTAATTGCAATTTGGGTGTTGCAGCTGGTCTTGGTGCAAGCAATTACCCAGGACAGTCAGCAGAGGGCAAAATGGAGTAGAGAATGGCTCCCTAGTGCCCAGGGTATCTCAGGGGTCTGGGAGGAACTAGGTTGGGTGATTATTTGGAAGCGGGGAGTAAAGAGGAGGAGCAGCTCCTCTTATCTACAGAGCTGACTCTGACTCTTACCATTCTTGACTTGAATTGCTGACCCTTGGCCCTGCAGATGCACCACAGCTGGCTGGGAGGATGAGAAGGATAGAGAGAAGAGTCACTGTGAGAAATGATTGCTTACTCAGCCACCAGTTTCCACCTCTGACTTCTAGTCTTCTTTCTGATTCCAATTCTGATCCTTCTCCCCTGTCTTGGGATGCTAGTGACCACAGTGTGACAAGAGGATAATATGATTTTGTAGTTTGGCCACTTCCTAGCTATGTGACCTCAGCCAAATGTAATGCCTCCGAGCCTTGTTTCTCTTACTGTAAAGTGGGAATTAGAAGAATTTCTGGCTTCTCTCACAGAATGTTTGAAGATCAAATGAAGTGATGGATACAAAATTGCCCTGGAAGCCATCAAGCTCTATGCAGCTATGTAGGTTTAATTGTGGCCAAACAGCTGTAGTGAGGGAGGCTGAGATGAGACAAGGCCAGGCAGCAGAACCTACCAATAGAGACAGATTAGGAAGCTCAAAGACTAGGGAGGAGCCCTTCAGGCCATTAAGGCTGGGGCTGGCCTGGAGCTGGTTGGCTGATTTTCAAGGACATACTCTTCCAGGGGTCCTCAAACTTTTTAAACAGGGGGCCAGTTCACTGTCCCTCAGACCGTTGGAGGGCCGGACTATAGTTTAAAAAAAAACTATGAACAAATTCCTATGCACACAGCGGTGGCAAAAACACCGGCGGGCCGGATAAATGTTTTCGGTGGGCCGCATGTGGCCCGCGGGCTGTAGTTTGAGGACCCCTGCTTCTAAGCTCCTGATCCCAGGTGGTCTGAGCGCTGACATGGTGTCTGGGGTGGCCAGCGGAGTTGGAGGCCAAGGTGAATAGGGCCTGTCTAGTGGCTCATTTTAGCTGACTAACGTGTGTGGATATGGTAACCCTCTGTCTCCTGTGGAATAGGGAAAATGGCCAAGGGAGGACTCAGTTCCCTTAGCTAAAGGCAGACCCTGGGGCAAAGCTTTGTATTCACAGAGATGGGAGTGGCTCTGAGGAAGAAACCTCAGAACCTCCAGGGTATCCTCACAAAATAAAGCCTGAGCAAATTTAATAGGTGGCAAACTCAAAGGTGGCTCTAGTCCTGTGGCCTTCCCTCCTCCCCAGGAAGAGAGCAATGCCCAGCCAACCTGGTTCTCTCGAGTTCCGGCTTTATCTGAAGAACCTGTGAAAGAGGACAGGACAATTAGAAGATTCACTCTTCCTACTTCCCTTTCTCCTCATCCAGGGAGCCAGTGGCAGGGAGCTGTGATCCCTGCAGCCAAGTCTTGCAATGGGAGAGGACACCCCTTTCTTGTGTCACTTGCCCCTGACCTGCATCTTCAGTGGGCCTAGCAAGTCCCACTGAGCACCCACGGAGACAGATGAGAGAGCATTCCTGTCACTGTGTGACCCTGAGGCAAGTCTTTAGCCTTTTGCTTGCTTTCTATTAATTTTCTTCATAGAGTGCATTGCCATTTGTAAGTATCCTGCTTCTTTAATCATCTCTCTTTTCCTCTAGGACATAAACTACATGAGAACAAGGACCACTTATCAATACAACTCTTACACATAGAAAGTGCTCAATTAATATTCATGGAAAGATTAAATGAAAAAAAAAACACCTCCAACTCCATCTCTTGTGGCCACGGTAACACTGATTAGCCCTATTTTAACTATGAATCAAAGAATCTGAGTCCTGCTGCAGAATTTGTGGACCTAGAAAAGTCAGCTGTAAAGAACCCATTTCTTTAAAGCCTCAGGATACAGAAAGGGAGCAGGAGAGGAAAATAACAACTGGCCCAACCCCAGGCAGTCTGATTCCTGTCAAGTCCAATTAGGTAGTTTTGGATCTGCATCTATATCTCTTGGATGCCCTTCTGGGCCCAAAGGGAAAGATGCAAGAGATGAAATGTTATTCGAAAGGGTAATGTGGTTGGGTAAGGATGTAGTTCAAGGAGCACTTGGTTCCTCGACAGGATGGTCTTGGTGCCTGGGTTTGCTTCTCCCTTAGTGATTCCTAAGTTTTCAACTCCTTGACTCTCAGCAACTGCTTGTCTACCTCTAAGAAGGACATCTTAGAATTCATGGGATAAGACTGTTGTAGGACTGGTATCTTGCCCAGTCCTGAACATTCCTCCCCATATCAACATCAGCACAGGAATTAGATGCTGGGAATCAGAGCAGAGCCAATCCATCTCCTACAGGAAGTTCAGTGAACCCTCAGGGCCTCTGTCTCAGGCTCATATGAGTTTACTGGCCCACTACAGGGAGGCCTAGAGTAAGGGAGAACTTGTGATAGAAAGGTTAAGACAGGTCAAGAACAGGTGACTTCTTCTGGACAGGTTGGTATAAACAAGAAGTTAGAGCAGGTCAGATCCTACTGGCTTGTTTAATCTCTAGTTTTACACTGAGCTAGGAGACCTGCATTTTTTATTGCACAGCCATACAACCAGCAGCATTTGAAACTGCTCTCAGGATCACCCACCCCTGCTCTATTAAAGTACTGGTAAAGGAACCTGGGGGAGGGCGGAGAAACAGGAACTCACCAGAAGGCCCTTGGAGGCCAGGAGGTCCTTGAGGACCAGGAGGACCTGGAGGGCCAGGTGGGCCCATAACAGTTGTTCCTGGAATTCCAGGAATCCCTGGAATCCCTGGAGGTCCCTGGGGTCCTGGAGGTCCTGGAGGTCCTGGGGGGCCATTTGGCCCAGGAGGTCCTGCCTTCTTTCCTGAAAAACAAGAGTCAGTGTTCTATTTGTAGTTATTGAATGAGGATGTACTGTTAGTTCAATGGACTTCCAATGACAAATAGTCAGCACTTGAGAATTCCTGCTATTAAAGAAGTGAACACCTTTGTCACACCTCTCTCTCTCTCTCTCTCTCTCTCTCTCTCTCTTCTCTCTCTCTCTCCTTTCATGAATAATCATTTACAGAGTTGGGTTTGAAGATAATAGAAATAAATGGCCCTCAAGAAGCTCAGTCTAGCGAGAAGACAGACACAGTCACAGGAAAGTAGAAGTGCCATATTCTTGGTGGGGACAACATGCTGAAGAGGTCAAGAAGGGCTTCATGAAGGACGTTATATTTCATCTGAGTCCAAAGGATCTGAATTACCAAGTGGCCAGTTTTCAGAATACTGAGAATTGGGCTATTGTCAAAGAGAGTGGCTTTCATGTTTACTTCTCTGTTTGGTGGATTGATGCAGATGGAAGAGAAAGCTAAAAGGACAGCCTGCCCATAGGAGTAACATCAGCTCCAGGAAGGTTTCTGATAGGAGGCAGGATGTACAGGAACTGGGGTCATGGAGGAAGTGCTTGCTGGGAATGAAGAGTGGGAGGGAGAGGGAGAGAGGGAGGGAGGGAGGGGAAGAAGGAGAGGTGGGGAGTAGAAAGAGCTGAGGAGGAGGCATCAGACTTTATTTTCTCAGCTGACCTCTCAGCTGATTTTTTAAAAAATCTTATTTTTAAAGGTTTCTTGGGAAGGAAATTCTGCACACTCCCTTGGTAACATTGTCCCAATGTTCATTACCCCTCACTGTTAAGAAGTTTTTCTGTATATTTTTTTTTCAGTTAAATTCTGTATTTTATTTTTAAGACAATTGAAAGAAAAATATGCATTGATATAGAACAAGGACAGTGAGTTTCTAAGCAAATAATACCCAAGAAGATGGGTGATAGCACACTATTAATATCTTTTTTTTTTTTGCCAGTATAATTATTTTTTTTTCCTGATTTGCATCTCTCGGATGATTAGTGACTTTGAGCATGTTTTCATATGTCTCTTGGCTTTCTGAATGTCCTCTTTTGAAAGGTGTCTATTTAGGTCCTTTGCCCATTTTTTGATTGGATTGTTTATCTTCTTTTTGTTAAGTTGTATGAGTTCCCTATAAATTTTGGAGATTAGGCCCTTATCAGATATGACGTTGGCAAATATGTTTTCCCACGCAGTGGGTTTTCTTGTTGTTTTGTTGATGGTTTCTTTTGCTGTGCAGAAGCTTTTTATTTTGATGTAGTCCCATTTGTTCATTTTCTCTTTAGTTTCAACTGCCCTAGGAGCTGTATCAGTGAAGAAATTGCTTTGGCATATGTCTGAGATTTTGTTGCCTTTGGATTCTTCTAGTATTTTTATGGTTTCCGGTCGTATATTTAAGTCCTTTATCCATTTTGAGTTTATTTTTGTGTATGGTGTAAGTTGGTGGTCTAGTTTCATTTTCTTGCATGTATCTGTCCAATTTTCCCAGCACCATTTATTG
This sequence comes from Myotis brandtii, assembly GCF_000412655.1. NCBI lineage: Eukaryota > Metazoa > Chordata > Mammalia > Chiroptera > Vespertilionidae > Myotis > Myotis brandtii. Next base: position 76,301 of record NW_005353441.1, read on the forward strand.
AAGAGACTGTCTTGACTCCATTGTATGTTCTTGCCTCCTTTGTCAAATATTAATTGAGCGTATTGGTTGGGGCTGATTTCTGGGCTCTCTATTCTATTCCATTGATCTATATGTCTGTTCTTGTGCCAGTACCAGGCAGTTTTGAGAACAGTGGCTTTGTAATACAGCTTGATATCTGGCATTGAGATCCCACCTACTTTGTTCTTTCTCAGGATTGCTGCAGCTATTCGGGGTCTTTTTTTATTCCAGATGAATTTTTGGAGAGTTCGTTCTAGGTCTGTGAAATATGCCGTTGGTATTTTAATGGGAAGTGCGTTGAATTTATAGATTGCTTTGGGCAGTATGGACATTTTAATGATGTTGATTCTACCAATCCAAGAACATGGTATGTTCTTCCATCTCTTTATGTCTTCCTCTATCTCTTTTTTCAACGTCCTGTAGTTTTCTGAGTAGAGGTCTTTTACCTCTTTAGTTAAGTTTATTCCTAGGTAGCTTAATTTTTTTGGTGCGATGGTAAATGGGATTGTTTTTATAATCTCTCTTTCTGAAAGTTCACTATTGGTGTATAGAAATGCCTCAGATTTCTTGGGGTTAATTTTGTATCCTGCTACATTGCCAAATTCATTTATTAAGTCTAGTAGTTTTTTGATGGAGTCTCTAGGGTTTTGTATGTATAATATCATGTCATCTGCAAATAAGGACAGTTTTACTTCCTCTTTTCCAATTTGGATGCCTTTTATTTCTTCTTCTTGTCTAATTGCAATGGCTAATACTTCCAGTACTATGTCGAACAGGAGTGGTGAGAGTGGGCATCCCTGTCTTGTTCCTGTTTTTAGGGGAAATGGTGTTAGTTTTTGTCCATTGAGTATGATGTTGGCTGTGGGTTTGTCATATATGGCTTTTATTATGTTGAGGTATGATCCTTCTATTCCCACCTTGCTGAGAGTTTTTATCAAAAATGGGTGTTGAATTTTGTCAAATGCTTTTTCTGCATCAATTGATATGACTATGTGGTTTTTTTCCTTCAATTTGTTTATGTGATGTATCACGTTGATTGATTTGCGGATATTGTACCATCCTTGCATCCCTGGGATAAATCCTACTTGGTCATGGTGTATGATCTTTCTGATGTACTGCTGGATCCGATTTGCTAAGATTTTGTTGAGGATTTTGGCATCTATGTTCATGAGGGATATTGGCCTGTAATTCTCTTTCATTGTGTTGTCTTTACCTGGTTTTGGTATTAGGGTGATGCTGGCTTCATAGAATGAGCTTGGAAGTGTTCCTTCCTCTTGGATTTTTTGTAGTAGTCTGAGGAGGATAGGTTTTAGTTCTTCCTTGAATGTTTGGTAAAACTCCCCTGTGAAGCCGTCTGGTCCTGGGCTTTTGTTTGCTGGAAGCTTTCTGATGACTGCTTCAATTTCTTCCATAGTTATTGGCCTGTTGAGATTTTTAGATTCTTCCTGATTAAGTTTTGGAATGTTGTATTTTTCTAGAAATATGTCCATTTCCTCCAGGTTGTCTAGTTTGTTGGAGTAGAGTTGTTCATAGTATTTTTTAACAATCATTTGTATTTCTGTGGGGTCTGTTGTTATTTCGCCTCTATCATTTCTGATTTGGTTTATTTGGGTCCTCTCTCTTTGCTTTTTGGTGAGCCTGGCTAGAGGTTTGTCGATCTTGTTTATCCTTTCAAAGAACCAGCTCTTGGTTTCATTGATTTTCTGTATTGTTTTTTTGGTCTCTATGTCATTTATTTCTGCTCTAATCTTTATTATCTCCTTCCTTCTGCTCACTCTGGGCTTTTCTTGTTGCTCTCTTTCTAATTCTTTGAGCTGTAGATTTAGATGATTTACTACCATTTTTTCTTGTTTGTTGAGGTAGGCCTGTAGAGCTATAAACTTCCCTCTCAGGACTGCTTTCATTGTGTCCCAAAGGTTTTGGATTGTTGTGTTTTCATTGTCATTAGTTTCCAGGATGTTTTTAATTTCTTCTTTGATCTCATTGGTAACCCAATCAATATTTAATAACATGCTATTCAGCTTCCAAGTGTTTGAGTATTTTGGGTTGTTTTTATTGTAGTTTATTTCTAATATTATGCCCTTGTGGTCTGAGAAGATGCTTGGTATGATTTCAATCTTCTTGAATTTGGGGAGACTTTGTTTGTGACCCAATATGTGGTCTATTTTTGAAGATGTCCCATGAGCACTTGAGAAGAACGTATATTTTGTTGCTTTGGGGTGAAGTGTTCTGAAGATGTCAATTAAGTCCATCTGATCTAGTGAGTCATTTAGGATTGCTGTTTCTTTGCTGATTTTTTGTCTAGCAGATTTATCCAGTGATGTCAGTGGTGTATTAAAGTCCCCTACTATGATTGTATTGTTGTCGATCTCTCCCCTGATGTCTTCCAGGAGTTTTCTTATGTATGTGGGTGCTCCTGCATTGGGTGCATATATGTTTATCAGGGTTATATCCTCTTGTTGTATTGATCCCTTTAGTATTATGAAGTGGCCTTCCTTATCTCTTGTTATGGCCTTCACTTTGAGGTCTATTTTGTCGGATATAAGTATTGCTACCCCAGCTTTTTTTTCATTTCCATTTGCCTGAAAGATATTTTTCCATCCCTTCACTTTCAGTCTGTGTGAGTCCCTTTTAATGAGGTGGGTCTCTTGTAGACAGCAAATGTATGGGTCATGTTTTTTTATCCATTCAGCCACTCGATGTCTTTTGATTGGACCATTTAGTCCATTTACGTTTAAAGTTATTATTGAAAGGTACTTGTTTGTAGCCATTTCTTTTTTTGTGTGGCTGTTTTCTTTCTGGGCTTTTTATTTCTTCTTTTTACACCAGTCCCTTTAGCATTTCTTGCATTGCTGGCTTGGTGGTGATGAACTCCCTTAGCCTTTTTTTGTCTGTGAAGCTTCTTATTTCCCCTTCAATTTTGAATGATAGCCTTGCTGGATAGAGTATTCTTGGATTCAGTCCTTTGTTTTGCATCACTTTGTAAATTTCTGTCCATTCTTTTCTGGCCTGATGTGTTTCTGTTGAGAAATCGTTTGATAATCTGATGGGGGATCCTTTGTAGGTAACTCTCTGTTTCTCTCTTGCAGCCTTTAAGATTCTCTCTTTGTCTTGTACATTTGCCATCGTTATTATGACGTGTCTTGGTGTGGGTCTTTTGGGGTTCATCTTGCCTGGGACTCTCTGTACTTGTGTAACTTTTTTCTTCCCCATATCTGGGAAGTTTTCTGTCATTATTTCTTCAAATAGATTTTCTAATCCTTGCTGCTCTTCTTGTCCTTCTTGCAGCCCTATTATGCGTATGTTACTTCGAGTTTTTCTGTATATTTAACTGAAATCCCTTCTGCAACAGTTTAAGGTCTTTGTGTAGATAGAAAAGAATAGTTACCATCATACATATAATAACCCTTGTATTCTCAAAGACATTGTCACCTATCAACCTCCATTTTATAGGCTAAATAATCCAGCTTCCCAGTCTTTCCTCAGAGGCCTTATTCTCCTATTCTTGAATGTATTATTAATCAAGCCCACCAACTCCTCCCCTTTTTGTCCTCACTATCTTTTCAGAACAGTCTTGATCCTCCTATTCCAAGTTCCAGTCCCCCTGACAATACCAACAGTACGTAGTTATGTTCAGTGAGGGCTAACTGCAGTCTTGAAGTCAAACCTGCAGCTCATCCTGCTTGGTTCCTCTGCTCTGTGCAGCCCAATTCAAGCACTGTAGGTGGTCACAGGTGGCTGTCTCCTTCCTCCCTTCCCCACTTTCTCACAGTTTGGTGGAAGTCCCAGGAATGGAAGCCTTTTATCAGACCCACCACAATGTCTTCACCAGTGGTACTTTCTTAGTTTTAAATACAACCTTCTCAAGTCTCAAATACCTCCTTACTGCTCCCCAATTCCCTGCTCTGCAGCCTCGTAAGCAGAAAAATCTTGTCTGATTTATCATGTCCTCCTTTAAGAACAATGCTACATGTTCAAGAAACCCAATCCCCATGGCAACATGCTCAAAAGGCCAGTTGTCCATGTCTAAGCACACCTGCATTTGGGATGAAACAATGGCGTCATTGTGGGGCCCTTTGTCCAAGAGGAAAGGAAGGTCCTGAGAGCCTCTCTCGCAGGAAAGCCCCTGTTACCATAAAGACCTAGAGGTAGGAGCTTCAGCATTTTCACTGTACTTAGCAGCAAAAGATTGGATCTTCCCAGTTTCTAGATCTAACCAATTTCAAGATGCTGAACAGGAAAGCCATCTTCCTTCAGATTTGGGTAGCTTCCAAGTAAGTCTCATTCAGTGCCCAAGTTTCAATCCCAGCTAGTGTAGTGGAAATAACATGAGATCTGTAGTCAGGAGATAAAGCCATAAGCTCCAAAATCTGCCATGGACACATTTTGGGCAAATCCCTTCCTCTCCTGGAACCTTAGTTTCTCCATCAGTGACTTCTCTAAGTTTCCTCCCAAGACTGAGGTTCCTTAAGGAGCACTGACTTCCCACTGGCAGTCAGGAAACTTCCCTAGCCTGGTTGTAAGGGTTGCTTCTCCCTCACTGTTCTCTGGGCTGCGTGGACACAGAGGACGGTGCACATTAGGCTGTGCTATGTTCCAGAATTTGCAGGCCTCACAGTAATTTTTCAAGCTAGAGGGTGTTCTGTGGGTAGTACAACTTTAGTGTCAATACTGTGAGTCTCTTGTGATTGATAATGTAATTTTGGAAGAATTACAGTCAGAAACTCCTCCAGTCAAAGAGAAAAATGGTTGCAGTGTAAACAGAGAATGTTCACTTATGAAAATGTTAGAAGGCATTTAGGGAAAACCTCTTGCTGTGATCTAGTTCTGCAGCTGGTCCCCTTTGCTCCTCAGCACCCAGTTTTAGGCAAGTGTGCTTCTTGTGCTTGCATACTCGCAGAAAGCAGGCCCAGAGAGGACCATGACCACTCGGACCAAGAAGATGGCTTTAGAGCAGTGGTTCTCAACCTTCCCAATGCCGCGACCCTTTAATATAGTTCCTCATGTTGTGGTGACCCCCAATTTCATTGTTACAAATTGAACATAATTAAAGCATAGTCATTAATCACAAAAACAATATGTAATTATATATGTGTTTTCCGATGGTCTTAGGCGACCCCTGTGAAAGGGTTGTTCGTCCCCCGAAGGGGTCGCGACCCACAGGTTGAGAACCGCTGCTTTAGAGGATTGAATTTGTTCTCCGGATTTCCTTATTTTAACAGAGCACTTCATGATACAAAAGCCCAGAGACTTTTATACTTAGAAAGTTACCCTTTGTAGTCTTAGATGAAAGTATACATTCTTTTCAAATATAACCTTACAAAAGGGTATTTTGCTAACCTATTAGCAAAGTCCAAGTTGTTGAAAGAACATAAAAGTGAGTGAAAATGTGTGTGTGTGTTGTGTGTGTGTGTGTGTGTGTGTGTGTGAGAGAGAGAGAGAGAGAGAGAGAGAGAGAGAGAGAGAGAAAGAAATTCCACTGAAGAATGAAAATTAAATAACTCAATTTAACTTAACTCTTCAGGCATGTGCCTATTCACTGTGTCCATAGAAATCTGTATTAAATGGCTTCTAAATCACTTTCAGCCAAAGTAGATGTTTAAGTCCTCTATGCATCTCCTCCCAGTAATGGCCCATACACAGGTAGCAGTGTGAGGCAGTGACCCAAGTCCTTGGCAGAGGCATTGAAATCTGAATGTAATTCCAGAGCTTCTGGCCTAGACAGCTGTCTTCTATTGCCATTTCCAGGGCTCACCCATCGGATAACACTGAGACTGGGAGCTGCTTTCTGGGAAATCACTAGCCTACTTGCTGCTCCCCAAACATGCCATGTTCTTTCAAGTTTCTGAGAGATCTGAGTATGCTATTTCCTTTGATGGAATATCATTCCCCCTCTTTTTTCCCCCTCATGCTTCAAGTCCAGGTCAAATACTGTTTTCTCTGAGTTTGGTCCCTCACTCTCCCAATGAGAACTACTTGCTCCTTCTTTGTGCTCCCACAGCATGCTGTTCATGCTCCGATGACATCATTTTTTAGACTAGACAGTAATTATTTGTGTGTACTTCCATGGTTCCAACTGCACTGGGAGATTTTTGAGGGAAGGAACCATTTTCTTCATCTCTGTATCTCTACTCCTGACACACATAAGATGCTTATTCACTGTCTAGTGAACAAGGAAGTAGAAAAAAAATACTAGTAGCTGTGATTAGAAAGTGCTCTCAAGTCTACTTATTAAAAAGGCAAGTCATCCCCAGGCTTGTGTTAGGAGCACAGGGTGTCCTTCTTCAAGCCAGGTGAGCATTCTGGGTTTGTTATAATGTCTGTCTTAAAGGAATATGACAAGTATTAAAAACTAAATGTTTGAAAGTCAAATTTACTTTCTTAAAAGACAAATAATCTTGGTGGATGCCCAGGCTCCGCAGAAAAAGGTTTTCTCACTAGCTCCAGCTCTCTGACTGTTTTCCAGCTTTGTTCAGCTCAGGTCCACAGGAGGCCAGGCTTCCTTACAGCAGGGACATAGGTTTTCCATGTGGCCACTGCACCTCAACCACCAGAGCACCCTCGCACTCAGAGAAATGGCAGCTGAAGTCAGTCTTTGTGGCTAGTCTGGGGATGATAATGTACTCTATAAAGCTCCAGAAATCTTAACAGACAGAATCATTTCACTTAAAACATTTTAATGAAAAGTGATTAATTTCACTCTATTTTCCTCCTAGGTCAGAACACATAAACAAATAGATATTTAGAACTGGTTTTGCAATAGGTTCTTTAGTCCTAAGGAGTGAACCATATTACCTGATCCTGTACAATATTTTGGAACCTGTTCTGTCATTGGGTTCTCCTTAAGTAAGCAAGCACTTGGGCTAGTCCCATGGCAAGCACACCACAGACTTACTGACCCAACAATGGCACAATGGATCTGCTCAACTAGAGCTTCTTTGAAAAGACCAAAAGATCAGGGTATTACTCCAGCTTAATTTTTCCATTACAGAGAAAATGATATTGAAACCCCAAAGCTAGAAATACCTTCCCTGACTATCTGAAATATACAACAGGGATAACTTTGAGGCCAAGAAATAGGGTACTGACATCCCTCAGGAGGTAATATATATACCTACTCCCTACAGGCTGTCTCAGGATTTCATTCATATCTGATCACCAACTTGATAAAGGAGGGGGAGAAATGAAAAGAAGAAGGGCAGGGGAAAGGAGCAAGTAAGAATAAAGGAAAGAGAAACTGAATCATATGAAAGAAGGAGCAAGAAAGAAAAGCAAAATCAACATTCATATGTTGCCAGAGAAGCAATTCTATCTTTTGTGGATCATCACTGAGAAACAATATCTATTTTTGTTGTTGTTGTTGTTGTTCATTGGAAGCTACAACACTCAAGAAGATCCCATGTGATTGAATAAAATAATAGACAACCAGACTATAAAAATCCCACTCCCCGGATTCTTTTTCTTCTAATTTTAGAAAAGACATGACATGGCAGCAATTTAATAAAATCAGGAACTTACCCTTTTTCTTGTTTTTAACTGGACCTGTTACAAAAAGAAAATGGAAAATTAAATCACTGGAAATTAACAGAAAATGTTTATTCTCCAAGACAGTCATAGGAGGGACCCCAAGACACTGCAAATGTGAGGAAACCCCATGCCAAGGTCAGGTAATTGACAAGGATCTCCCAACTGTCAATCTTCCCCAGTCTGTTTGTGATTGTTTTGCTACTGTTGTAACAAGAAAGGTACAAGGGAGCTTCTTTCCTAGGGAGAAAAAAATTGTTCAGGCTGCCTTTGGAGTGAGGGAATGGCTGCTTCTCCATAGAGCTGAAATGCCCAGAAACGCAGAACTCCATAACCTTAGGACGGCATTCCAATAATTCTGCAAGTCCTGAGACTGAAAGTCATGCATTTAGGTTAGGAGCTGATATGAAGTGCTGAATCTGGAAGGAAAAAAGGGTCATTTTCATGGAAGGAGCAGAGCAATGGTAGTTAACATTTTAGTCACTTCCTTATCATAATTTAGTTAGTAATTAAAACAGTGCGACCACAGTACATGTGGGGGCCACATGAACTCTTACTGTAATTTACCATAAGTTAACAGACAATTTAAGGAAGTGTCAACAGTTTTATTGAAAATGAAATCACAAGCATTTTTTTGGAAATTACTTCCAAAGAAAATAATTCTAATAATTGAGGGCACTCAAAAAACCCCCGTCTTTCTCATAGTGTTAGGTGACAATCACTACTCAGACATACACAGTATAGGTGCCTCCCAGACATGTTTTTCCCTCCTGGGGATGCAATTATCTTCACTCCTTAGATGTATTTGATGTTCTTTTCCTTCTTTCATTTTTTATTTTTTGTTTTCTTTAGATACAGTTATTTAAAATCTGTTCAAAACTTCCATGAGGACACTATTGGACAACATTAAACCATGGAGCTTACAAAAAGAACACCAAGCATTTGTATATCTACTACTATATATATAAAACCCTAAGATGCAAATAGACCGAATGGTGGAACAACTGAACTACTGAACAACTGAACAACTAGTCGCTATGATGTGTACTGACCACCAGGGGTTGCGCGTGGAACATGGCAGGAGTCGGCAGCAGGCGCCAGAGCATGGAACATGGTAGGCATCAGCCGCAGCGGGATGGTGGAGCAACTGAGTAGGGGCACCAGACCAAGGCGGGGCACTGGTCGCTATCACCGGGGCGAGCCTCTGGTGGTTACTGAAAATTCTTTGCTCCCATGCACTGCGGTCCAGCCGGGCACTCGCACCTGCTGCCAGTGCTGCCACTCACACCCAGGCTGGTGTGAGGATCACTCAGCGCCATCAATGGGTACAAGCGGCAGCTGCTGGCCCCAATCACCCCTCAGGGCTTCTCCACCTCCCCCTGAGGGGCGATCGGGGCCGGCAGTCACCACTCACACCCGCTGCTGGCGACAGCTCCGCTCGCACCTGCTACCAGCACCAAAGCTGCTGCTTGCATCCGCTGCAGGCACTGGCCCCAATCTCTCTGTGCCTTCAGTGGGTGTGAACTGGGCTGGCGCCATCAGTGCATGGGAGCAGCAGCAGCAGCGGGAGCCAGGCTGCCGGCAGACAGGGGACCGGGGGTTGTGGCAGGAGGGGCCGGACCGGGGCACGGAGGATGGGCTGAGACCTAACCCTGTGCCCACCGCAGTCTTGCGGCCCACAGTTCCTTTCAAGGTGCACGAATTTGTGCACTGGGCCTATAGTTGTTTTATAAAACACTAGTGACCCGGTGCACAGATTCATGCATATTGAAAGGAAATTAATTAGATGGTGGCCAGTGGGGCAGGACTGGGTGAGACAGGCTGGACACACGCTCTGGAGCCAACATTTTGCAGTTCCTTCCTGGCTGGCCGCACCTGGGATGGCTCTGTGGCTCAAAGGGCATCTGTGGACTGAGTGGGGTCACTCTGGCAGGTGGGGTTCCTCGGCCTGGTTTGTGGGGACTGGGCCGAAACCAGCTTTCCGACATCCCCTGAGGGGTCCTGGAGTGTGAGAGGGCACTCTGCAACGTTGCTGTCGTACAGGGTGTGGAACACAAACACAAGTGTGCAGTAAACCAGATTCAGGACCGATAGTGCCCCAGTAACAACATAACCCACAGCTGAAGGTGGAATTGCATGGCCCCACAAGGAGTCAGGCTCCCTCCTCTCTGGTTTCAGGGTGCATCACCTGAGAACTGCTGCTGCCAAGTCACTGCAGCTTGGCAGCTCCTGTGTTGAGTGTCTGCCCCCTGGTGGTCAGTGCACATCATAGCGATCTGTCGGACAGTTGGACACTTAGCATATTAGCCTTTTATATATATAGATATTTACAAAACATATTTCCATATATCATCTCATTTTATCCAGCAACAAGCCTGGAATGATCTTTACCTCTAAGAGCAAGCTCTATCAGAGGCTGTATTTGAGCAGGCTAGATCAGAAGTCACTAAAGTATCTAACCTGGAGGGCTGCCAAGTGTGGCCATCAGAGCTTGCACAGGTCCCTTGGAAACCAATGTCTGTGTAGACTTCCCTGTCAAACCAATTTCATGTGTAATGGTAGGTATTACTATGTGCAAGGGGTGTTTTAGGTTGAGTTTAGTTACCAGCTACACTTAAGGTAATAAATATTCATAATTATATTCTCACTTTTTAAAAAAAATATATATTTTATTGATTTTTTTACAGAGAGGAAGGGAGAGGGATAGAGACTTAGAAACATAGATGAGAGAGAAACATCCATCAGCTGCCTCCTGCACACTCCCTACTGGGGATGTGCCCGCAACCAAGGTACATGCCCTTGACAGGAATCGAACCTGGGACCATTCAGTCCGCAGGCCGACGCTCTATCCACTGAGCCAAACCGGTTAGGGCTTTATTCTCATTTTTCTCCTTTTCTCATCTTCCAGTCCTTTGTATTCTTTCTCTGCTGCCCATCCTTTATGCTTTTAACAGTATTGAGAATTCCTGAGAATGTGCATGGAGATTCTGATGAGAAAGATGCTATTGACCAAGAGACAGCAATCAAACCTGAGAAAGGCCACCTCCTTGAACAAGAACGCTATTTGGGAAGGATTTACACAGAAAGGCGCAGCCTAATCAGCCATCTACGAGCCAGCCAGTCAGCCACCTCAACCTGGGAAAGCACTGGGATGACAGCCATTGTAGCCATATTGCCCCCAGAGACAAGGTGTGGCTATAGTGGCAAGTTGCTGACCATTTCAGCTGGTTAAAGGTTTAGTTAGCACTGTTACATCAGACTTCAAAGCAGTCTTTGAGGAAATCAGATCATCAAGCACCCAGTCCTTAACCAGGCATACCCATGGTAGGTAGCCCAGTAAGTAATGAAACACAACTCAATCCTTAAAGAACTTACAGTTGGATAGGAATATACTAAAGAGAAGACTTAAGGATAGTGGAAGAAAAAAACCCACTTATTACACATATATAATTGCATGCATACATAGATACATAAAAAGGGGAGCAAGAAGGGAAAATAGTTTATTACACTATCCACAAAAGCCACTATTAACATTTTTATGCACATCTCAAAACTTTCTATGCATATAAATATGTATTTTTTTAAAAAAATGGGATAAAAATGTTGTTTGATAAACTTTTTTTCTATGTCAATAGCTACATTTCTACATCATTTTAATATGGGTACACCAGTATTATATAGGTAACTATTTATATATTTCTAGTTGTTTTATGATTGAATTTTTAAAATTTAAATCTTTAATTAATGTGGTATAAATTTTGATATACGAGGGATTCCAAGATGGTGGCCGACAGGACGGCAGTGAGGAAGAGAGTGTGAGTGAGTGAGGGAATGAAAGGGCAGTGTGTGGATGTGGTGTGTGTGTGTGTGTGTGTGTGTAGTGAGGGGAAGCTAGATCTCGCAGGACCTTCGGGGGCTAGCGGAATAGACTCGCGTAGCTGGGCAGCCTCTGCTATGGCTGTAATCTTTCCTGGAGCACCAACTCTGCTGAAGAGGCTGCACCATCTTGAAGGGGAGAGCTGCTGTGACTGGGAGCCCAGCCTCACTTCCACCCAGGGTGCTCTCAGACACCACACCAGATACTACAGCCACTCCGGCCAGGGACCTGCTGCTTCAGCTGCCGACCCACAGACACTGGGACTCCAGCCTCCCTGGCCACAGGCTCCTGTGAATTCCAGAGGGCGTTCCCCTCCCACAACCCAAACGCTTTAGCCCCGGGCATCACGACCATGCATGCGAACAGCTGAGTCCTACGCAGCAGCCCTGGGCTTTGCAATTGCAAACAGCCGAGCACTACCCAGCACCCCCCGGCACCACAACCACTCCAGCAGCCATGTGAGCAGCCGCCACCCGTGACTGCTGGAGGAGCCATCACCGCCCGCAACCACACAGGAGCAGCTGTACTGCAACTCCCCCAGGAGCAGCCACCACCTGCGACTGCATGAGGAACAGCTGCCCCGAGACCATGTGAGGAGCAGCCACCCAGCGGCCACATGAGGAGAAGCAGCCCTGCTGCTGCATGAGGAGCAGCCACCACCTGTGACTGCCCGAGGAGCAGCTGCCCCACGAGAAGCTGCAGCCTGTGACTGACCGAGGAGCAGCCACCATCTGCAACAGCATGAGGAGCAGCAGCTGCCTGTGACCACACTGGGAGCAGCTGCCCTACGACCACGCAAGGAGCGGCTGCCCCACGAGCACCCGCTGCTCCGCTACCACACAAGGAGCGGCTGTCCCATGACTGCCCAAGGAGCAGCTGCTGCTCACGACCTTGTGACCCACCAACAAGCCCACCACTGCAGCCACAGGCCCCATGCAACTTGACACCTAGATCCTTTGGTGAGAACAAAAATGGGGAGACAGACAAACAACTCCCAAAGGAAAGAAAAGGAGGAACCACCAGAAAAAGAACTAAATGAAATGGAGGTATGTAATATGTCAGAAAAAGAATTAAGAATAAGGGTCATATAGTTCATAAACTGGATGGATGAGAAAAATCAACAACCTATGTAAGAATCAGGAGGAAAGAAAGAGTGATATAGCTACAATAAAAAACAATACGGAAGCTTTCAACAGTAGACTAGGAGAAGTGGAGGACTGAATTAGTGAATTAGAAGACAGGGAAGCAAAACACACCCAAACTGAACTGCAATTGGAGAAAAAATTCAAAAGACAGGAGAGCCTGAAGGAGCTTAGGGACAACATGAAATGAAGCAACATACATATAATAGGGCTTCCAGAATGACAAGAAGAGGAGCAAGGGTTAGAAAACCTATTTGAAGAAATAAGGTCAGAAAATTTCACTGATATGGGGAAGAAAAAACTCACACAAGCACAGAGAATCCCAAACAAGATGAACCCCAAAAGACCCACACCAAGATACATCCTAATTACAATGGCAAATGTTAATGACAAAGAGAGAATCTTAAAGGCTTCAAGAGTGAAACAGAAAGTTAACTACAAGGGGCCTAGCTGGTTTGGCTCAGTGGATAGAGTGTCAGCCTGGGGACTGAAGGGTCTCAGGTTCAATTCCAGTCAAGGGCACATGCGCGGGTTGTGGACTTGGTCCCCAGTGTGGGGCATGCAGGAGGCAGCTGATCAATGATTCTCTCTCACCATTGATGTTTCTATCTTTCTCTCTCTCCCCCTTCCTCTCTGAAATCAATAAAAATATATTAAAAAATAAAAAGAAAAAAGAAAATTACCTACAAGGGATCTCCCATTAGATTATCAAATTATTTCTCAACAGAAACACATCAGGCCAGAAAGGAATGGGAGAAAGTATACAAAGAGATGCAAAGGAAGGGACTGAATCCAAGAATACTATACCGAGAAAGGCTATCATTCAACATTGAAGGGGAAAGCAGGAGCTTCACGGACAAAAAAAGGCAAAGGATGTTTATCACTACCAAGCCAGCAATGAAAGTAATGCTAAAGGGACTGGTGTGAAAAGAAGAAGAAAAAAAGGAAAGAAGGAACACAGGCACAAAAAATAAAAATGGCTACAAAAAAGTACCTATCAATAATAATTTTAAATGTCAATGGCCTAAATGCTCCAATCAAAAGACATCGAGTGGCTGAATGGATAAGAAAGCATGACCCATATATATGCTGTTGACAAGAGACCCACCTCAGAATGATAGACTCACACAGACTGAAAGTGAAGGGATGGAAAAATATCTTTCAGGCAAATGAAAATGAAAAAAAAAGCTGGGGTATCAATACTTATATCTGACAAGTTAGATCTCAGAGTGAAGGCCATAACAAGACATAAGGAAGGCCACTCCGTAATACTAAAGGGATCGATAAAACAAGAGGATATAACCCTGGTAAACAAATATGCACCAAATGCAGGAGCACCCAAATACATAAAAAAAGAAAAAAAACTTCTGGAAAATATCAAGGGAGAGTTCAACAGCAATACAATCATAGTAGGGGACTTTAATACCCCACTGACATCACTGGATAAATCCTCTAGATAATAAAACATCAAAGAAATAGCAATCCTAAATGACTCACTAGATTAGATGGAATTGACATCTGAACATTTCACCCCAAGGCTACAGAATATACATTCTTCTCAAGTGCACATGGGACATTTTCAAAGATATACCACATATTGGGTCACAGGAAAAGTCTCTCAAAATTCAAGAAGATTGAAATCATATCAAGCATCTTCTCAAACCACAATGGCATAATATTAGAAATAAACTACAATAAAAACAATCCAAAAATTCAAACACTTGGAAGCTGAATAACCTGCTATTAAACAATGATTGGGTTACCAAAGAGATCAAACAAAAAATGAAAAACATCCTGGAAATGAATGACAATGAATCACAACAATCCAAAACCTATGGGACACAGTGAAAGCAGTCCTGAGAGGGTAGTTCATAGCATTACAGGCCTACCTCAAAAAACAAGAAAAAATAATCTAATTCTACAACTTAAAGAATTAGAAAGAGAGAAACAAGAAAAGTTCAGAGTAAGTAGAAGGAAGGAGATAATAAAGATCAGAGCAGAAATAAATGAAATAGAGACAAAAATACAAACAGACAAACAAACAAACAAAAAACAATTCAAATAGTCAATGAAACCAAGAGCTGGTTCTTTGAAAGGATAAACAAGATTGATGAACCTCTAGCCAGGCTCACCGAGAAGCAAAGAGAGAGGACCCAAATAAACAAAATCAGAAATGAAAGAGGTGAAATAACAATGGACCCCACAGAAATACAAATGATTGTAAAAAATACTATCAACAACTCTACTCCAACAAACTAAACAACCTAGAGGAAATGGACATATTCATACAAAAATATGACCTTCCAAAACTTAATCAAGAAGAATAAAATAATTTCAACAGGCTGATAACTAAGGTGGAAATTAAAGCAGTCATCAAAAAGCTTCCAATAAGAGATCCAAGATGATGGCTGACAGGTTGGCAGTGAACAAGATAGTGTGAGTGAGTGAGAGAGTGAAAGGAGAGTGAGTGTATGTGCGGGGAGTGTGTGTACATGTGAGTGAGGGACAGTTATATTCTACAGGACTGTCAAGGACTGGCGGACCAGGCTCCCCTGGCCAGGCAGCCTCTACTACCACTGCAATCTATCCCAGGGCTGCTGGCTCTGCCACAGAGACTGTGCCATCTTGAAGGGGAGAGTGGCTGTGATCGGAAGCCCAGCCTTACCTTCACCTGGGGAGACCTTAGATACCACCCGGGACACTACAGCCACAACACCCAGGGACCAGCTGCCTCGGCTATGAACCCACAAACACTGAGACTCCAGCCTGTCCAGCCACGGGCACCTAAAAAGTTTGTCCAGGGGGAGAGAAGGTGGTGGCCAAATACACCGATGGGTCCTGCACCTTCTCACAGAGCAGATAGAAGAAACAGCTGAATTGAATAACATCCACCCAGAATTGGCAAATTAAACACAGCTGGTGAGGCAATCCATGGGTGGAAAGGTCAGAGATCGCCTGGAGTGAGGTGGAATTGGGGATCTGGGCTGGAGGGAGAAACGCACGAGCCGGGACTAGAGTCTCAGAGGGAGACTGCATTCCACCAAATCCGCGGCACTTGGGATCAGTGTAACACTCAAATGTGAAAGGGGGTCCACAGAGCTGCTGCCAGAAGGGGACTCTAGATTTAAGCCCACAGCCATGGGAGACTGTGCCCAGAAAGGCAGCCTGAAGTTCTATACCAGCCATGCAATGCCGGGGGGAGAAAGATGTGAGGCGGTGTGGTTGCTCTGTCCTTATAACTTACTTGCTTTTACTTGCTAAACCCAGTGCATAGGCTCTTTCAATTAAAAACACTCACCAAGACTGCAGAGGAAGGTGGATTTTGTGGAAACTGGGGAGCAGAATAGGGAGAGACAAGCAGGAAGCCAGCTCGGGGACAGTCCATCACTCCAATCCTAAAAATACATTTTTCTCCTGAAGACCAGGCTCCTCCTAACAGCATAGCTGCACCCAGTCTTGAGCGTGGCAGGGAAAGGAAGATTCTAAATACCCCCAGAGAGCCCTGGGGACTGGGTTGAGGGGCCATTTGGGCCCGGAAACTAATACAGAAACGCCGCCACCTAGGGCCATGTCAGAAATAGACACTTGTGTAAATGCGACTGAAAGCAGGCAGAAAAACAAAGTGCGCAGATTGAATCTGCCTACCTGAAACCAAGCTTGTGTTGTATCACACAGAGGAGTGGTGGGTCACTGGGAACTTCAACACTGTGCTGACTACCTGACAGGAAACTGAGACGTAAGGGTGGCCACGCCCCCGGTGACCCAAGCTCCCAGCCTGTCCTCTTTTCTTTTTCTTTTTTTCAGCAGGTATCTGGGATTTATTTATAGTCTTAAATCTGCCCCCATGGGACATTGAAGCTCTGCTGAAGTGAATGAACTTCACTACTTCACTTTTTTGTTATCTTTTACTTAAGAAACTAAATAAATATTTCACTTCATTTTATTATTTTTATTATTATATTTTTATTTATGTTTCTCTTCTCTTGTTCCTGCTTTTGTTTTTCTCTATCCTTTCTTTTTCCTCCCTGTTAAAAATTGATCTTCTTTATCTGCTTTATTGATGCATTACTATTAAAGTAGTCTCTGTTGACATACTCATATATTGAATTTTCTCTACCCTACTCCAATTCCATGCACACTTTTTTATCTTTCTTCACTAGCCAAAATTTCTTTCTTTCTCTCTTTCTTGTTGTTGTTTCTTTGATTGTTTGTTAGTCTGTTGTTTTTATTTTTATTTTTTATTTTATGCTTTTGTTTTTCCTCTCCTTGCTTGTTCTCTTCTTCTAGTAATAGCTTAATTAATTTCAATCACCAAATCAGGCCTATCTGCTCTCCATTCTCCTTTTCCAAAAATAGATGAATACATAGATAGATAGATTAAAGAAAGGGAAAATTATATATATATATATCCTATCTAATAAAGAGGAAATATGCTAATTGACCCCCACGACATCACAAAGATGGGAATCACAAAGGAGGGAATATGCTAACTGACTGCCCTGCCCTCAAGATGGCAGCACCCACAGCTACAAGATGGCCAGCAGGGGAGGGCAGTTGTGGGCAATCAGGCCAGCAGAGGAGTGCAGTTGTGGGGGGACCAGACCTGCAGTGGAGGGCAGTTGGGGGCGACCAAGCTGGCAGGGGAAGGCAGTTAGGGGTGACCAGGCTGGCAGGGGAGGGCAGTTGGTGGGGACTGGGCCGGCAGGAGAGGGCAGTTGGGGGCGACCGGGCCAGCAGGGGAGGGCAGTTGGGGGTGACCGGGTTGGCAGGGGAGCAATTAGGCATTGATCAGGCTGGCAGGGGAGTGGTTAGTGGGCGATCAGGCTGGCAGGCAGAGGCAGTTAGGGGCGATCAGGCAGACAGGCAGAGGCAATTAGGGGCTATCAGGCAGGCAGGCTGAGGTGGTTAGGGGCGATCAGGCAGGCAGGCAGGTGAGCAGTTAGGAGGCAGCAGTCCCAGATTGTGAGAGGGATCAGGCCTAAACCAACAGTCAGACATCTCCCAAGGGGTCCCGGATTGAAGAGGGTGCAGGCTGGGCTGAGGGACCCCCCTAGTCCTCTATATATTTCTAATGAAATGTGGGTTCAAAGAGTGACCAAAGTTAGATGATACTAACCAAGGTGATTCCTGAGGCTAATGAGCTTTGCATAATGCATGTGGATAGGTGGCTGTGGTAGAAGTGCCATTATCAACTGACTATTTGATCCACCAATAATAACAAAAAAAAAGCATCAGTCTAAATGAGTCCATAATTAATGGTACCAATGTCTTCTGGAATACCGGATTTTATTGTAAAATGAATTTCACAATAGTGTGGTCTGCACATTAAGACACAATTGCATTCAAGATACAAAAGCTGATTCACTGTGTGATGTTGGACAAATTACTGCCTTTCTATTTGTAGGATTTCCTTTCTATTTCAAAAGGAAGATTATAGTCTCTGCCTTATGCAACTCATACTGTTGTTTGGAAGATCAAATGAAGCTCACAGTAAATATGCTTTGAAAAGTGCAAGACACTAAAAAGATAAATTGCTAAAAATAAAAAATCCTGAAGAAAGCCTCATGCTTGTTTTCTCATGATGCCTGTTCCCTTCTCGTGCTGTGATGTGCACTCCACAAAGCCGCAGTCTCTTTGAGTTTGTCTAGTATTTTATGTAGAATTGGTCAGCATAGACTCCCGTTTGAGTAGAGTACGATTTTCAGCATGCACCCCAAGGCCATTAGCTTCCAATATAGCTTCAAGTAAGCACTTAGCACAGAGGAACCGAGACGGAACTGAAAATTGAATTCTCTGTTTCCCCAAACCCTTATTAAGCATCTGCAATGTGTCCAACATCGTGCTGGTAATGGGAACACAGAGAACAAAGACGGTTCCTACCTTTCAGGGCTTTCCATCTAGTTGAAGCGAAAAGCAAATGAACATATAACATCCAACTTTCAATATGATTATTTAAAAATGGATAAGTGAGAAATGTTTATTGTAGTTTCTTTTCTCTCTTACCTTTTTTCCTTTTCTCAATATAATGTTTGCGCTCTTTTCTCTCCTCTAATTCTGTTTTCTCTAGTGGTCACCTTTTTTGGGGGGGTTATTGGTATCATGAATACATTCATGTTTTGTGCCCTCCCTGTTATGTCTTGTCGAATTGTATTTTATGCCTTTAAGTCAATGCCATAGGGAGAGAGCCACATAACCCGACACCCTCAGAGGAGCGAACATAGAGAGACAAGAAACAGCCCCCATGCAAAAGAAAAGGAGGAATCACTGGAAAAAAGTAAACAAAACAGAGGCAGGCAATTTGCCAGAGAAAGAATTCAGAGTAATGGTCATAAGGACACTGAAAAGGATGGAAGACAAATTCAACAATATGTATAAGAACCAAGAGGATATGAAGAAGAACCAAGAAGAAATGAAGAATGATATAGCTTCAATAAAGAACACAATAGAAAGAATCAACAGTAGATTAGAAGAAGCTGAGGACAGCACCAGTGAGATAGAAGACAAGGTAGGAAAAAATACCCAAGCAGAGCAGCAACTGGAAAAAAAACCTTAAAAAACAGGAGGAAAGCATAAGGGAGCTTTGGGACAACATGAAAAGAAACAATATCTGCATAATAGAGGTGCCAGAAGGAGAGGAAACTGAGCAAGGAATAGAAAACCTGTTTGAAAAAAATAATGAAAGACAACTTCCCTGATACTGGGAAGAAAAACCTCACACAAGTCCATGAACCTCACAGAGTCCCAAACAAGATGAACCCAAAAAGATTGACACCAAGACATATTATAATTAAATTGGCAAACACCAATGACAAAGTAAAAATATTAAAGGCGGGGGGCGGGGAGATGAAGGAGAAATAAAGTTTTTGAACTGAAAAAAAAAAAAAGAATATTAAAGGCTGACAGAGAGAGAAAGAAAGTGACCTATAAGGGATCTCCCATCAGACTATCAATTGATTTCTCAATGGAAACACATCAGGCCAGAAAGGAATGGAATGAAATATACAAAGTCATGCAAAGCAAGGGTCTAAATCCAAGAATACTATAACCAGCAAGGCTATCATTCAAAATTGAAGGTGAAATCAGGAGCTTCACAGACAAAACAGGACTAAGGGAGTTTATTACCACCAAACTAGCAATGCAAGAAATGCATAAGGAACTGCTGTAAAAAGAAGAAATAAGAAGGGAAGAAGGAACACAGGCATAAAGACTAAAAATGGCAACAAACAAGTACCTATCAATAATAACTTTAAATGTAAATGGATTAAATGCCCCAATCAAAAGACATAGTGTAGCAGAGTGGATAAGAAAAAATGACCCATATATCTGCTGTCTACAGGAAACCCACCTCAGAAAAAAGAATTCACACAGACTGGTGGTGAAGGGATGGAAAAGGGTTTTTCAGGGGAATGTTAATGAAAAAAAAGCTGAGGTAGCAATATTTATATCTGAAAAATTAGACCTCAAAGTGAAGGCCATAACAAAAGATAAGGAAGACCACTTCATAATACTAAAGGGAACAATTCAACAAGAAAATATAACTCTGGTAAACACCGATGCACCCAATACAGGAGCACCCAAATACATAAAAAAAAAAACTTCTTGAGGATATCAAGGGAGAGATTGACAGCAATACAGTCATAGTAGGGGACTTTAATACCCCATTATCACCA
>NW_005353441.1:99170-100035 GCF_000412655.1 Myotis brandtii
GGCAATATAGCAGGATACAAAATTAACACCCAGAAATCTATGGCTTTTTTATACACCAATAATGAACTCACAGAAAGAGAAACGAAAAAAATCAATCCCATTTACCATTGCAACCAAAAAAAAAATTAAGATACCTAGGAATAAATTTAACCAAGGAGGTAACAGACCTGTACTCAGAAAATTACATAACACTGAAAAAAGAGAGAGTGGAAGACAGAAACAAATGGAAGAATATACTGTGTTCATGGATTGGTTTAATTAGCATCCTTAAAATGTCCATACTACCCAAAGAAATCTATAGATTCAATGCAATCCCCATTAAAATACCAATGGCATACTTCAAAGACCTAGAACAAACTCTCCAAAAATTCATATAGAATAAAAAACGACTCCAAATAGCTGCAGCAATCTTGAGAAAGGAAAACAAAGTTGGAGGGATCACAATACCAGATATCAAGCTATACTACAAAGCCACTGTTCTCAAAACAGCCTGGTACTGGCACCAGAACAGACATATAGACCAATGGAACAGAACAGAGAACCCAGAAATTGTCCCAAGTCATTATGCTCAATTGATATTTGACAAAGGAGGCGCAAGAACATATGGAGTCAAGACAGTTTCTTCAATAAATAGTGTTGGGAAAATTGGATAGATACATACAAAAAATTAAACTAGACCACCACCAACACACCATACACAAAAATAAATTCAAAATGGATAAAGGACTTAAACATAAGATGGGAAACCATAAAAATCTTAGAGGAATCCACAGGCAGCAAAATCTCAGATGTATGCTGAAGCAATATCTTCACGGATACGGCTCCTAAGGCAATGAAAACTAAAGAGAAAATAAACAAATGGGAC
>NW_005353441.1:100737-106153 GCF_000412655.1 Myotis brandtii
TTCTTACCATTTGCAACAGCATGGATGGAACTGGAGAGCATTATGCTAAGCAAAATAAGCCAGTCAAAGAAAGATAAATATCACATGATCTCACTCATTTGTGGAATATAATGAACAACATAAACTGAGGAACAAAAATAGAAGCAGAGTCATAGAAGCATCGAACAGACTATCCAACCTATGAGGGAAGGTGGGAAGTGAGGGGGTAAGAGATCAACCAAAGGACTTGTATGCATGCATATGAGCATAACCAATGGATACAGACAGGTGGGGGGTGAGGGCATATGCTGGGGGCTGGGGGTAGCCGGGAAGAGGTCAAGGGGGAAAAAGGAGACTTATGTAATACTTTAAACAATAAAGAATTTAAAATAAAATATTCAATTAATTTTTTGATATACCATGTGAATTAAGGTGCTAACTAAAAGTTTTATTGTTATTTTCCAAAATGACCATGACATGAAGAGTGCTAAGAGCAACAGGGGCTCATAGCCAGTCCTTTTTCTACTTCATCTTGCGTCACTGAAGTGCTTTCAGATGACTTTTACTCAGTAGACATTTGGCTCATCCTTTGGGAAAAACGAGGATGAAAGAGTTTGGACAGTTTGTCATTAAACTGCATCTCATTTCCCACAAGTGCTAGTGAGCACATCAACTGGGCAGCACAGGAGTTCCTCTTTGTTCTAATACAGCTCATCATGGCCAGTAAATAATTCTTATGAATTTCAACAGGAACCTCTAATCCCTGGCTCTACAACAGCCATACCTACTTTCGTTTGAGGCCATTGTAGTTTTCCAGCTTCTAGAGAGAAAGCGCCAGGGAGCTAGAATTATACAATACTATATAAATATAGTCAACTGATCCTTGACAAGGAGCAAAGAATACAATGGGACAGATAGTCTTTTCAACAAATGGTGCTGGAACAACTGGACATTCACATACAAAAAAATGAGTCTAGACACAGACCTCACACTGTTCACAGAATTAACTCAAAATAGATCATAGACCTAAATATAAAATGTAAACTATAAAACTCCTAGTAGATACCATTTAAAAAACATAGATGACCTTGGGTATGACAATGACATTTTAGATACAACACCATAGGCATGATCCATGAAAGAAATAATTTATGAGCTAGATTTCATTAAAATTAAAAACTTCTGCTCTACAAAATACAATGTCAAGAGAAGATAAGCCATAGACTGGGAGAAAACATTTGCAAAATGTACATCTCATAAAGGACTGCTATCCAAAACATGCACAACATTCTTAAATCTCCACAAGAAAATAACACAATTAAAAAGTGGGCCAAACCCACGGACTGAAAGGTCCTGGGTCCAATTTTGGACAAAGGCATGTACCTTGGTTGCAGGCTCGATTCCATGGCCTGGGGCGCCTGTGGGAGGCAACCAACAGATGTGTTTCGCTCACATTGATGTTTCTCTCTATCTGTCTCTCCCCCTCCCTTCCACTCTTCCACTCTCTCTAAAAAAATCAATGGAAAAAATATTCTTGGATGAGGATGAACAAAATGAAACAAAAAAAGTGGATGGAAGATCTTAACAGACACCTCACCAAAGAAGATATACAGGTGGCAAGCAATCACAAAAAGATGCTCCACATCATATATATATGAAGACAAAACTGACTTCAGAGCAAGAAAATGATCAGGGATAAAGAGGGGCATTACATAATGATAAAGTATTCAATTCTCCAAGAGCACATAACAACCCTTAATGTGTATTTGTCTAATAACCGAGTGCCAAAATGTGAGGCAAAATCTAAAGAATCTACTGTTATAGTTACAGACTTCAATATACCTTGATTAATAATGGAAATATCCATCAGGTAGAGCAGGGGTCCTCAAACTACGGCCCGCGGGCCACATGCGGCCCACCGAAAACATTTATCCGGCCCGCTGGTGTTTTTGCCACCGCTGTGTGCATAGGAATTTGTTCATAGTTTTTTTTTAAACTATAGTCCGGCCCTCCAACGGTCTGAGGGACAGTGAACTGGCCCCCTGTTTAAAAAGTTTGAGGACCCCTGAGGTAGAGAATCAGTAAGAATATAGTTGAACTGAATAGCACCATCAATCAACTAGATCTAATTGACATTTACAGAATATTTCATCCAACAATCCCAGGATATACAGTCTTTTGAGGTTCACATGGGACACTCACCAAGGTAAACATTCTGCATCATAAAACACATCTTAACAAACTTAAAAACATACATATTATAAAACTATACACACACATCACAGTGGAATTAAACTAGAAAGCAATATCAGAAAGATAGGGGTCAGGGTACATGCCCAGGTTGTGGGCTCAATCCCTAGCGGGGGGGGGGGGGGTCAGGGTGCAGGAGGCAGCTGATCAATGATTATCTCTCAACAATAATGTTTCTATCTCTCTCATTCCCTCTCCCTTCCTCTCTCCAAACTCAATAAAAACATATTTTTAAAAATCCAAAGTAAGCAGAAGAAAAGAAACCATAAAAATCAGAGCAAAAATAAATGAAATTGAAAACTGGAAAGCAATAGAAAAAGAAAATCAATGAAACCAAAAACTGGTTCTTTGAAAAGATCAATAAAATTGATAACTCCCTACCCAGGCTAACCAAGAAAGGGAGAGAGAAGACACAAATTACTAATATTAGAAATGAGAAAAGACCCATTGCTATTGATCCCACGGTCACTAAAAGGATAATAAAATAATATTAGCAACAACTCTATGCTCAGAAATTTGATAACTTAGATGAAATTGGCTAATTCCTTGAAAGACACACCTATTAAAACTCACACAAGGGGAAATCCATTATTTGAGTAGATAATATATAACTGATAATCTTTCTATATTAAAAAATTGAATATATAATTTGAATAGGCCTATACATAAGAGACATTGATTCAATAATCACCTTCTAAAACAGAAAGCACCAGGCTCAGGTAGTTTCACTGGTGAAATTTACCAAACACTTAAGGAAGCAATTATACCAATTCTCTACAACCTGTTCCAAAAAAACAGAAACAGATAGAATTCTTCCTAACTCATTCATTACCCCAATTCTAAAACCAAAGATATTACAAGAAAGGAAAACTCAGACCAACATCTCCTTTGAAAATAAATGCAAAAATCCATGACAAAATACTGTATGAAGTAAAATCCAACAATGTATTAAAAGAACTATACACCATGACCAAGTGAGATTTATTTCTGGTATGCAAAGCTGATTCAGCATTTGAAAATCACTTAACTTGGGCAGCAGAGTAGGGGGATGCTGCATGGACATGCTCCCAGGAACAAGCTGGAATTACAACTGAAATATAAAAAGGCTTCCTGAATAATCAATGGAAAACTCACAGGAGAGAACCCTGATACCCAAAACACCAGTTATTAATGGCTATAAATAAGTACCTCTCAAAAATAACCCTAAATGTAAATAGATTAAATGTTCCAATCAAAAGGTGCAGGGTAGCTGAATGGATAAAAAGAACATGACCCAACTATATGTTGTCTACAAGAGACCCACCTCAAAACAAAAGACACACACAGGATGAAAGTGAAGGGATGGAAAAAAATTTTCCATGCAAATGGAAAAGAAAAAAAAGCTGGAGTAGCAATACTCACACCCAACAAATTAGACTTTAAAAGCATCATGCTAAGTGAAATAACCCAGTCAGAGAAAGATAAATATCACATAATCTCACTCATTTGTGGAATATAATGAACAACATAAACTGATGAACAAAAATAGAGCCGGAGGGAAAATATATATACTAGAATATAATAGAAGTAATCCTGTTATTTGCAGATTTTTAATATTTCCTACAACTTTTGTGATATCATACTATGTGAGTACAGTTTTGGTAATATTATTATACTTAAGATCCTTCTATTCTTGAAATATTAATGTTTATTGCATGTAACATTATCATATTTAAAATCATTTTTCTTGAGATATTAATGTTTATTGCATGTAACATTCTTATGTTTAAAATTGTTTTTCTTGAAATAAAAAAAAAACAACAAACTCAGCCCCAACGGTCAAACTGGTTCTTTGAAAAGATCAATAAAATTGATAACTCCCTACCCAGGCTAACCAAGAAAGGGAGAGAGAAGACACAAATTACTAATATTAGAAATGAGAAAAGACCCATTGCTATTGATCCCACGGTCACTAAAAGGATAATAAAATAATATTAGCAACAACTCTATGCTCAGAAATTTGATAACTTAGATGAAATTGGCTAATTCCTTGAAAGACACACCTATTAAAACTCACACAAGGGGAAATCCATTATTTGAGTAGATAATATATAACTGATAATCTTTCTATATTAAAAAATTGAATATATAATTTGAATAGGCCTATACATAAGAGACATTGATTCAATAATCACCTTCTAAAACAGAAAGCACCAGGCTCAGGTAGTTTCACTGGTGAAATTTACCAAACACTTAAGGAAGCAATTATACCAATTCTCTACAACCTGTTCCAAAAAAACAGAAACAGATAGAATTCTTCCTAACTCATTCATTACCCCAATTCTAAAACCAAAGATATTACAAGAAAGGAAAACTCAGACCAACATCTCCTTTGAAAATAAATGCAAAAATCCATGACAAAATACTGTATGAAGTAAAATCCAACAATGTATTAAAAGAACTATACACCATGACCAAGTGAGATTTATTTCTGGTATGCAAAGCTGATTCAGCATTTGAAAATCACTTAACTTGGGCAGCAGAGTAGGGGGATGCTGCATGGACATGCTCCCAGGAACAAGCTGGAATTACAACTGAAATATAAAAAGGCTTCCTGAATAATCAATGGAAAACTCACAGGAGAGAACCCTGATACCCAAAACACCAGTTATTAATGGCTATAAATAAGTACCTCTCAAAAATAACCCTAAATGTAAATAGATTAAATGTTCCAATCAAAAGGTGCAGGGTAGCTGAATGGATAAAAAGAACATGACCCAACTATATGTTGTCTACAAGAGACCCACCTCAAAACAAAAGACACACACAGGATGAAAGTGAAGGGATGGAAAAAAATTTTCCATGCAAATGGAAAAGAAAAAAAAGCTGGAGTAGCAATACTCACACCCAACAAATTAGACTTTAAAAGCATCATGCTAAGTGAAATAACCCAGTCAGAGAAAGATAAATATCACATAATCTCACTCATTTGTGGAATATAATGAACAACATAAACTGATGAACAAAAATAGAGCCGGAGGGAAAATATATATACTAGAATATAATAGAAGTAATCCTGTTATTTGCAGATTTTTAATATTTCCTACAACTTTTGTGATATCATACTATGTGAGTACAGTTTTGGTAATATTATTATACTTAAGATCCTTCTATTCTTGAAATATTAATGTTTATTGCATGTAACATT
>NW_005353441.1:107699-108712 GCF_000412655.1 Myotis brandtii
ATTATTATATGTAAGATCATTTTTCTTGAATAACTGGTGTTTATTGCATGTAACATTATCATATTTAAAATAATTTTTCTTGAGATATTAATGTTTATTGCATGTAACATTCTCATATTTAAGATAGTTTTTCTTGAAATATTAAGGTTTATTGCATGTAACATTATTATATTTAAAATTGTTTTTCTTGAAATAAAAAAAAATCACTTAACTTAATCCATCACACATCAACAGGCTAAAGAAGAAAAATCATATGATCTTATCAACAGATGCAGAAAAAATCATTTGACAAAATCCAACATCCATTCATGATAAGAACTCTCATCAAATTATCAATAGAGGGGAACTTCATCCATGTGATAAAAGAAAGAGGTCTACAAAAAAAATCTAGAGCTAATACCATATGTAATGGTGAGAAACTAGATGGTTTCCCTCTAAGACTGAGAACAAGGCAAAGATGTTACTTCTCACCACTCCTATTCAACATCACACTGCAATTCCTAGCTAATGCAATAGGGCAAGAAAAGGAAATAAAAGATATGTAGACTAGGAAGGAATAAATAAAACCGTCTTCATTTGCAGATGACATAATTTTCTATGTAAAATATTTCAGAGAATTTATAAAAACCTGAAATAAAGAAATATAATAAGGCTGAGGGATACAAGCCTAACATGCAAAAGTCAATTGCTTTTCTATATATCAGCAATGAACAACTGTTCAATATGCTAAGATGTCATTTCTTCTCAATTTGATCTATAGATTCAATGCAATTCCATTCAAAATCCCAGCCCTTTACTTTGTGGATATAAAAAACAACAACTAATCCTAAAGTTTATATGTACAGGAAATTGACTCATAATATCCATCAAAATATTGAAAAACAGAACAAAGTTGGAGGGCTGACATGACATGATTCAAGATTTAGCATGAAGCTATAGTAATCAAGATAGTTAGGTATTGGTGGGCTAATAGAAATATAGATTAACTAGAGGCCTGGTGCACAAAAATTTGT
>NW_005353441.1:109806-122269 GCF_000412655.1 Myotis brandtii
TAGCCAATGGGAAGCATAGCGGAGGTATGGTTAATTTCAATCTTTGTCTATTATTAGATAGGATGGACCATAGTAGAGAGCCCAGAAATACACCCTAACAAATATAATCAACTGGATCTTTGACAAAGCAGCAAAGGCAATCCAATGGAGAAAAAATAATTTCTACCACAAATGGTGCTGTTACAATTGGACATCCACATGCAAAAAAGGGGGGGGTGTGTGAAAAGAGATTAACCAAAGAACTTATACGCATTTATGTATAACCTATGGACACAGACAATAGTGCGGTGAAGGCCTGGGGGGGAGGGCAGGAGCGGAACGGAAGGGGTCAATGGGTGAAAAAAGGGGAACATCTATAATACTTTCAACAATAAAGATAAAAAAAAAGGATCCAGACACTGACCTTATACCTTTCACTAAAATTATCTCAAAATGGATCACTGACCTAAATGCAGAACACAAAACTCTATAATCCTATAAAATAACATAGGAGAAAATCGAGTTGACCTTGGGTTTGGCAATAGGTTTATAGGCAGAGCTCCAAAAGCACAATCCATGAAAGAAAAAAAAAATGATTAGTTAGTCAAAAGACAAGACATAGATTAGGAGAAAATATTTTTAAAACACATATCTGATAAAGGACATGTATCCAAAATATATAAAGAATTCTTAAAATTCAACAATCAGAAAACAAACAATCCAATTAAGACATGGCAAAAGATCTGAAAGATGCCTCACCAAAGAAAGATATATAGATTGCAAACAAGCATATGATATTCAACATAATATGTCATTAGGGAAATGCAAATTAAAACAATTAGATAGCACTACATACCTATTAGAATGACCAAAATCCAAAACACTGATAACACTATATGCTGGCAAGGATGTAGAGCAAGAGGAACTCTCATTCATTGCTGGTGGGAATGCAAATGGTACAGACACTTTGTAAGAGAGCTCAGCAGTTTCTTACAAAGTGAAATAAAGGCTTGGCACACAAATCAGAAATTAAACTCCTAGGTATTTACCCAAATTTGTTGAAAACTTCTGTTGACACAAAAACCTGCATATAAAATTTTATAGTATCTTTATTAATAATAGTGGCCCAGTGCACAAAATTTGTGCATGTGGGGGGGGGTTCCTTCAGCCCAGTCTGCACCCTCTCCAATCAGGGACCCCTCGGGGGATGTCTGACTGCCGGTTTAAGCCCGATCACAATCTGGGACTGCTGGCTCCTAACCGCTCACCTGCCTGCCTGCCTGATTGCCCCTAACCCCTCTGCCTGCCTGCCTGATCACCCCTAACTGCCCTCCCCTGCTGGCCTGATCTCGCCCACAACTGCCCTGCCCTGCCAACCTGATCTCGCCCCCAACTGCCCTCCCCTGCTGGCCGGAATGCCCCTAACTGCCTCTGCCTCAGACCCACCACCATGGCTTTGTCCGGAAGATGGCCGGTTGACCCGGTCTAATTAGCATATTACCCTTTTATTAGTATAGCTAGATTATATAGGATAGGATTGCTTAAATGGGGGGGAGCCTTTTTCAGCAGAAGGAGATGCTTTTGGCAGACAAAAATACATAATCCTTATATCTGGACTGATAGTCAGCCATATGCACTATACTGCCAAACTGGTCATTAAAAAATTGAACCGCTTTCTTATTTATACCTTACACCAAACAGCTGTTGCCCTTAAAACCCTCTTCAGCCCCCACCTTAGGTTCTGTCTTCTCAGTTCACCCAGATTAGGTTCTGATTGGTCGGTTTCTATGCCAGTCAGCGTCAAAAGCTCCGCCTCCTAGGCAGCCATTTGGCTCCTCACAGTTCACCCAGATTTGGTTCTGATTGGTCAGTTTCTATGCCAGTCAGCATCTCAAGGCCTATCTCCAGGCCTGATCAGAGAGGTGGGGCTGATCAGCAGCCCCCGTGGCTGCTGGCGAGGTCCAGAGAGAAAGAGAGGCAAAGGCTGATCAACAGCTGCCATGAGGGCTGCGGATCAGACCCTGCTTCTCTCTTCAGGCCTCTCTCTGGGCCTGATCTGCAGCCCCCTCAGCAGTTAGTGCTGGGTTGCTGCGCCTGCAGTGGAGGCAGTTAGTGCTGGGTCGCTGCAGGACTGACTGCAGGACTGACTTCTGGTGTTCAGTTATCCATTTGGTTGTTACGGACCCTGGCTCTTTATATATATATATCTATATCTATATCTATATATATCTATATATATCTAACTGCTCCCCCATGCCGGCCTGGTCTCTCCCCTAACTGGCCCCTGCTGCCGGCCAGGTTGCTCCCAACTGTCCCCTCCCTGCCAGCCTGGTCACTCCTAACTGCCTCCCCCCACTGGCCTGGTCACCCCTTACTATACCCCCTGCCGGCCTGGTCACCGCCAACTGCCCCCCTCTGCCTGCCTGGCTGCCCCTAACTGGCCCCCACTGCTGGCCAGGTTGCCCCCAACTGTCCCCTTCCTACCAGCATGGTTGCTCCTAACTGTCCCCCCCCCACCACCTGCCTGGTCACCCCTTACTGTCTCCTCTACCAGCCTGGTCGCCCCCAACTGCCTCCCTCTGCCAGCTTGGTTGCCCCTAACTGCTCCCCCCTGCCGGCCTGGTCATCCCCAACTGCCCCCCCTGCCAGCCTGGTCGCCCCCAACTGCGCCCCCCTGCTGGCCTGGTCACTCCATGTAGCCTGCTGTTCAGTCATTTGGTCATCCCTCACTAACCCCCCTGCCAGCCTTGTTTCCTCACACAGCCTGCTGTTTGGTCATCCGTCTGGTTGTTTCGGTCGTGATGGCCCCTGGCTTTTTATATATCAGGATTGCTAAAATTGGAAACAACCAAGATGTCATTCAATAGGTGAATGGATAAACAAATTGTGGTCCATCCATACAATGGAATATTATTCAGCAATAAAAAGAAGTGACCTATCAAGTCACAAGAAGACACAGAGGAACCTTTAATGAATATTGCTAAGTGAAAGAAGCATGTCTGAAAAAGTTAAATACTGTGTGACTCCCATCATATAACATTCTGGGAAAGGTAAAACTATGGTAAAAAAAAATCAGTGGTTTCCAAGGGTGGGAGGAGACAGAGTATATGGAAACTCTATTTCTGCTCAATTGTCTTATAAATCTAAAACTGCTCTAAAAAATTGTCTATTCAGTATGAAAATAAAGTTATAAAACATCCACTAGTTTAAAAGCAATACTGAACTGCTTGTAGTTCAACAAGGATCTCTAAGCATTAGCTCTATATCCACCACACTCTCCTCTGTACCTTTCTTCATGCCATTCCCTCTGCCTGAAGTGCCCTTCTCCAATCCATCTTTCTTTCAATGCCTACTTGTCCTTCTAGACTCAGCTCAAACAACAATTCTTGTGTGTACTCATAATAAATTGTTACACTTATCAAGTTGTAATTTTCTGACTATGGGATTGTTCCATTTACTAGATTGTTAACTTCTTGAGGGCCAGAGCTATGCTTTATTCATCTCTATATCTCCAGCACCTAAAAGCATTTCTTTTATAGTGGGTGCTCAATACAATATTTGTTGAATGAATAAATGAATAACTGAAGGAAATGGTAATCTTGGGATGTGAGCAAAGATTCTTCTGACTCCAAGTTATTGTATCTTCTACTAAAACAGTCATCCTAAGAATACCAATAATAACAGCATCAAAAATGAGCGTGATTCTTCCAATTTTTAGAGTTGTTTTGCAGCCATTGGGATGGGATGGGAAGGGATGGGGTGGGATGGGATGGGATAGAATAGGAAGGGAAGGGAAGGGAAGGGAAGGGAAGGGAAGGGAAGGAAAGGGAAGGGAAGGATAGGGACAGGAAAGGATGGGATAGGAAATAAATGAAAGTGATGCACTTATAGTAGGTACTCAATAAATGTTAATTTAATTTAATTTTATCTTTGGTTATACAGGTAGTAGGCTGTATGCTTTCATGACTGCCTCCCATTATACAGAGAGCTACACCAGATAACTGGACATGACCAACATTTTTCAGTACCACAGTGAAGCAAAATGAGAGAAGGAAGGACAATGGCTGGCATATGAGGAGGTATAGGATTGGGAATTTTTATTAAAAAATGCAACCTTTAACATAGTCTGTATCTTCAAATCCTGTAACATTAAGAGTTTATTTCATGTTCTGTCTCACACCATTAGAATTGTAAGCAGAGAGAATGCACAAATACATGTGTTAAGCTCAATACTTTTCAAGAAAATGGAAGCTAGTAGCTTCAAAGAGTAAGAATGTTGAATGAGAACCACATGGAATGTCCATGTTCAGAGCACAGATTACTATTCTAATATCTGCACTAAGCATGACAAAAAGACAAGTAAAGGTAAGGCTGTGCAAATTGATTCCCATCCCATCCCATCCCTTACCATCCCATCCCAATCTCTAAAGGTATTTCTGATGTGAGTAGGCTTGTGTTCTCATCCAAGGATTGCCTCTCTAGTCCTTGTAGCAGAGGCTCATGCCTAGGGCTTCAGGCTCCAAAAACATGACTTATGTTATGATCAGCTGCAAAACTATGCTGGCCCAGTTCTGGTGTGGTTTGGTAAAGATGTAAAAATCTTATAAAAAACATTACTGTGGTCCAGGCAACACTAAAACAAGTCTTACTAATTGCTGACATTTCAGAAGCTTAATGGTCTCTCAAAGTTCTATGATGTTCCAAAGTTACCAAAGATATTCTCAAATTGCCAAGTGTATGTTCTTGTTAAGTAAATATGTGCAATACTGAGTCTTTGGTAACTTTAATGGTTAGGATAAAAAAGGCAGACAGACCTAAGAGCAACAATCTCTGAAGAGAATTAGAAAGATGAATGGAATGGACTGCATGGTCTTGTGCAGAATATTTCATACCATGTTTCAGGGAGCAGTAGTTTCTGGTGTGATATTAACAGATGTTCTTAGAAAAAGGATTCCTAGGTTAAAAAAGTTTGGGAAACAAAGGGTTAAGGGAAAATAAGCATATTTTTTCATTGAAGACCTCTCAGATATTTTAATACACATATGGGAAATGTGACTCTCCAAAATGGAATATGAAAAGCAGCATTTCCCAAACTTATTTGGCCACAGAACTTTTTTCAAGAAATACCCATCTTCTGTTGAATTAATGTTCTAGATTATACTGTTTTGGAAATACTGAGGTTAGGGAAATACCACGAGCTTTGCTATTCTTTCAGAACTGGGCTTGAATTATAATTCTAACATTCAATAGCTGTAAGGCCATGGCCAGTTTACTTTACCTTTCTGAATCATTTTTTTTTAATTTATGAAAATTGGGACAATAATATATCTCTCTAAAGCAGCGGTTCTCAACCTGTGGGTCGTGAACAATGAAAATACATCCTGCATATCAGATATTTACATTATGATTCATAACAGTAGGAAAATTACAGTTATGAAGTAGCAACGAAAATAATTTTATGGTTGGGGGTCACCACAACATGAGGAACTGTAATAAAGGGTCGTGGCATTAGGAAGGTTGAGAACCACTGCTCTAAAAGGGATGTCAGGAGGACTGAGTGAGATAATGCGTAGTTCTTTGTACAATGCCTAGCACATATAGGTATTCAATAAATAGCAGCTATAATTCTCAAGTTCATTTTTTCATCACCATTATTATCAAGCCACATACCTACCTGATAGACCTGCCAAACAGCTTCAGAATAGGTCTTGCCTGAGGACTCAAATGGCTATATTTCTGTCTGTTTTGGGAACTCAGTGTAGGAAAACTGGACTAAGTTGTTCAGATATATAGTTCCATGATTTATTTGCTATCTGACTTTGTGGGAATCACTTCATCTGTTTGCCAAATATAGGTATAGACTAGATAGCCTTTTACTCTAAAATGTTGTGGACCTGAGGTCTAAAATGGTATATAAGAGATTTATAATTCTATTATTGAAGAAATCTGTGGTACAGGTTAAACCCAATTATAAAGGATGGTTCTGTATAACAAAGCTATATTTATGATCCAGCAGATGGCGGGCAGAAACAGTGTTTTGCCAATCTGGTTACAGTGAACTCTGTATAGTGAATAATTCTGTCCAACAATTGCTTTCTCTGGTCCTTGACCCCATAATTGTCATTGCTCTAATCAACTAAAGAACTTGATTATATGTTGTTTTCATTGTAGACACAGAGAGGAAAGCTGAGTTAAGCTAAGCTCTAGAATTTCTATTTGAGATGTTTATGTCCAATTTAATTATTTTACAGATGAGGAAACAGTACAAGAGAGGTTAAGGAACTTGTCAGAGGTCACACAACTAGTAAGTGGCAGGGCTTTGAATGGGTTTCTGAACAAAACGATTCATTATTTGTAAACTTACAGATTTCATTGCAAGACCACATATAAAAATGTTAAATCAAACCAGAATGAGCTATTATAGAAACTCTTCTGTTTGTACTTCCCAACCTAGCAAGATGTGCATTTACCATTATCCTTTATCACTGAGTTAAAGCACTCTTCATAGGATGGTTCCTCTAACACCATGGTGCATGGTGACACAACTTAGAGCATAATAAATTTTGCTGAAGAACTTCAGTTAAAGGTTTCTTGAATGTTTAAATAAATTCCATTGATCTCTTTAGACACAGCACAGTTCCTTCCACAAAGGCCTCCATTAGTCATGTATGTTAGTGTTAAGGAACTATCATTTTCCCCTTCTTTGAACCCAATTTCCATTGCTTTCCAAGACTGTTATGAAGAAAGTTGTAATAAGTGGGAAAAAAATGAAAGATTTTGCATCAGGAAACCTGTCCATGCCATCTTCTACACATTGTACTCTTCAGAACTTTTTCCAGGAAATACCTTTTCCCTTGCAGGGATATTGAATACATAATTGTAAGCCACAGAACTGCATTCAATTCCCAGTCCTGCCACTTACCAAGTGCTGTATGACATTGAGCAAATTGCTTCATCTCTCTGAGTGCAACCTCATTTGCAAAATGGGGATACAGAATTGTTGTAAGGAATATAAAAGATAACATAAAAAGCATGTATAAGATAGTCTCTAGGCACTCAATAAGTACAAGTTCAATTCTTTGCAAAATTTCATAACTATATACATTCATTTATCCAAAACTGAAGCACACAGAAAGCTCAAATAACCAAGCCTTTTAACCCAATATGAATTGTTCAAAATTATGATCCTAAGGCACAGCAAGATACTGATATGGCCTTGGAGGATTTAATTTCTTGGAGAAGGTTTTTTCTTTCCAATTAATTCTTTCAATTATATTCAACTCTTAATGTTGTTTGAACTTCACAAGTAGTTTGGTACTATATTTATTCTACACAGAACAATGTGAGACCTGGCCACCTAACTGCACGCCTGCCCACTCCTTACCACTTGGCTCGCTGCTCCTTAGTGCTGCTGCGGAGGTGGGAGACGCTCCTGCCACCACCACTGCGCTCGCCAGCCTTGAGCCTGGCTTCTGGCTGAGTGGTGCTCCCGTTGTGGGAGCGCACTGAGCACCAGGGGGCAGCTCCTGCATTGAGCATCTGCCCCCTGGTGGTCAGTGTGCATCATAGCGACCTGTCATTCTGGTCATTCTGATTGTTCTGTCGTGTGGTCATTCCATCTTAACAGTTGCTGGGCTTTTATATATAGAGATCTTTTCAATTATCTTGGGTTTTCTAGTTAGAATAAAATCTGTAAATAATGATAGTTTGTATACTTCCCCAATAGTTACACCTCTTATTTCAGTTTCTTGCCTTATTACATTGACTAGAACCGTGGTCGGCAAATTGTGGCTCGCGAGCCACATGCGGCTCTTTGGCCCCTTGAGTGTGGCTCTTCCTAAGCCTTAGGAGTACCCTAATTAAGTTAATAACAATGTACCTACCTATATAGTTTAAGTTTAAAAAATTTGGCTCTCAAAAGAAATTTCAATCATTGTACTGTTGATATTTGGCTCTATTGACTAATGAGTTTGCCGACCACTGGACTAGAACATCAAGAATCATGCTAAAGATTTGCAGTTGTAATGAGCATATTTGTCTTATTACTGATTTTGGCAGGAATGCCTCTAATACATTTACCATTAAGTATTATGCTATTTATTAGGCCAAGAAATTATTTATCATATTAAATAACATCCTTTTTTTCTTAGTTTCTAAGAATGATCAGAAAAGTGTGCTACTTTTTTATCAAATGCCCTTGTGGCATCTGAGCTGATCATATGATTTATATATTTTGAGCTGATAATGTAATGTGAACTTAAGATACTTCCTATTATTGAACCACCTTTGCTTTCTTAGGACAAAACCTACTTGGTCATGACATTTCATACTTTATAACTTACTGGTAGTTTATATAGGGTTTTTATGTGTGACGTCTTTAGTTTTCTTTTTGGTGCTGTTTTTGAAATGGCTTGTGATCAAGTTTATACCAATTTCAAAAATGAACTAGGAAGCACTCCTTCTCTCTCTATGCTCTGCAAAAGTTTATAGAACATGATAAGTATTTGTTCTGTAATATACTAATTTGGGCCCACTCCTTTGTTTAATAGGGTGTCATTGGGTATTTTTTCTTCCTGGTAGAGAAAAAAGTATAATAGCCTTCATTTAATAAATGTACTTCTATTCCTAGTTTGTAGCACTTCCTTGAGGGACAACTGATACTCGACCTCAATTGTTATTGTTGTTTTTTTAACAGTTTACCCAGGCGTACCAACTTTTAAAAAGTCCATTGATGCCTTAGCAGTTTTCTGTTAATTTTCATTTCAGGGACTAATGTCATTGCCTCAAGAGGAATCAGATATGGGAAGAATGAAAGATGAGGTGCAGAAGGAGAGAAGAGGATGGATGGACTCTAAGAAGCATGAGAAATCTGGGAGGTTTGCTCTAAAAGGTTTACTTTAAGGTAGGGGTAAAGCTCATATTGTTCTTTGGAGGAGGGCTAGTTGCCAGCCAAAGTGACTAATGTGGGAGTTGGGAAAGGAAATATAATTTCAGGTTATTATTTTCAATTAATATTTACATACTTATTGGCATGTCGGCATTTCTTAACGCACAACTGTAACTGAAACAGACCTTTAATAGGAATGTAGTGATTGTGTTTACAATTGAAGGTACTGAGCCCAGATGGTAAGCACCTTATATTTATTTGTGAAGCTGTTGTTAAAGGTCTTTGCCTACTGTCTTTAGGAAATTAGCTCTTTAGCTCTCCCCTGCTTAGGGTGCTCACTTTCTACATAGACACAAACAAGTGAGGAGCACGCTAGAACACTAGGCTGTGACTGAAAGGCCTGGTTATACATTGCCAGAGTCATGAATTTCAGTTATTCCTAATAATTTGAGAAGTCAGTGCTCAGCAACTGCCCTACATCTAGAACAAGAATAGCCTAGAAGCCCATCCGCCTGAGCAACTTTGAATTGGCTTCAAATTGTATCTTTCTAATTGACCCACTCTTTTCCTCTACCCTTTCCTTCTCTAGCAATGTTCCCACTTGCCTAATTTGCTGAGAGCATCTGGGTCAGTAACTTTCCTTGGGCACTTGATTTTTATTTCCTCTGAGCTACAGGACTGCTATAAAATCTATCTAGGCTGTGATTCAGCAGGGTTTGATACAGAACCTAGATTAGCATCTGGAAAATCCAAAGTTTCACCCTTCTGTACCCAAATCTGTCACACTGTCTTTAACAAATAACTGGATGGCAGTGTCTATACTCTGTGAGGACTCTGTTCCTTCTGGCCTAGTGATTTCCCCTTCTGTAATTGAGGAGTGAGGTTAACAAAAAAAACAAGCAACTAGATTTGCCTTTTTATAGAAATTTATATTAAAAGTTGAACACATTATTTAAGATAACTATTTTTAAACAAAGTCCTTCCCCTCCACATTACCCCAACAATCTACTGCTGGCTCTTCCCATTCCAAGGAATGAGGTCATGCTTTATGGGAGACATCTGCTTCTGAGGATATTACTGCACTGAGCACAGAACATGACTTCATTAGAGGGAACAGTGGACCAGAGAGATTCAACAGGAGATTTGCATATGTGACAGCAAAAACAAAAAGAATCAGTTGAGATTCTCCTCTAATCTCTAGCCTTCAAAATAGACGGAAGATGTGGTGATTTCACTCTCATCTGACCTCCTTTTGCTTTGAAATCATAAACTATGTATGAAAACTTCCAAAAAACTATAACTCATAGCAACAGCACCTGTATTTGTAAATAGAGAAGCTGTCTTCTCTCAAGTGACTAGATAAATTACATTCTGGGAAGAAACCAGGTGTTTAAAACTTTGGGGTTGCTACTGAATGCACACCCAGGCAGAGTAAGCTCTGTTTCAAAGAAGCATTGTTTCAAACAGTGCTGCGAATGTATACGATGTCATCTTACAGTTCTGAAAAGCAAATTCAGAATGTTAGCAGGGATTTTCACTTTCCAGGAAGATGATTTCCAGAGCAGTTTAATAGGATTTTTGACATATGTTGTTTATAACCTTAATTTTTGAAATGAGCAAGTCCAATAAATCGGTTACCTACTAACCAAGCTCTGATTTACTTGCATCTGTTCCCATTTTATTTGATTCTCCAAAGAAGTTTCAATAGACAGCTAAGTATTTTGGTGTTATTTGTCTTATGCTCCTATTGACTAAGACTTTTCAAAGAAAATCCTTAAAATCACTAGCATTTTAAAAGGCAATAATTGCTGGTTTAATTTACCAGGCTATATTTTTTTCTAAGGACTCATGATGCAGCTGGAATCACATAAGTAGAAGGAAATGTTAAGAGAACATGTGGCTAGGTCCCCTTTGACTTAGGAGGGGTAGGAGTTTGGAACATTATGGAAGGCTGGTTTGCAACCTCTTACTATAACCTGCTTTAATCCTGAATCCCACCCAGGGTCAAGAAATTCTTACTGGCATATAATGAAAATTGGTCTTGCTACCATTTAAGCTCATTGCCTATTGGTTATTTCACTGCACAAATGGGGAACAACTTGTCTAAGTCTTCAAAATAACCCACTGTGAAATAGAAAAAAGGCCATGAAATGGTGCCTTTCTTTGGTCCCCTCTGAAGATCCAGTTTTCTAGCCTTTTAGTTATATGGATTGCTCTTTCCCAGAATTTCTTTAATTTAACAACAATTTTCTGACTGCCTCCCATGTGCAATATATTGATGCTAAGTGTTTCAGGCAAAGTGGTTCCCACATCTGGCTGTGTTTAAAGAATTGTCTGGAGAGAATTTTAAAAATACAGATTTCTGGGCCTCATCTCAGATCTACTAAATAAAATCTGGGGTAAAGCCAGGGGATCTCTATTTCAAAAGCAAGCTCTATATGATTCTTATGCACTCAGCCTAGTACCAGTCTAAGGATTAAAATTTAAGAACAAGAGCCTTAGGGTTGGTGCATTATGGTCATCTGATGGGGCACTGGTGGTACAGATATGACAAGAACAGAAATGACAATAGAGAACAACTGATGAGTAAGGAAAGTGTCTCTGCCTTTTGCATATCATTTTACAAAGTGAATTTGCAATTATTTTTTAATGTAATCCTCGCATTAACTCTAGGTGGGTGGTAGTATCTCCATTTTACAAAGAATAAAACTGAAGTTCAAGAAAGAAAGATCATGCCACCAAAATCAGAGTCAAGACTCAAACTCTGGTTTTCTGATACTAAATCTTTCATTTTTGCCACATAAAAATCTTGGAAAGCAATGGACATTGGTTTCAAAGGAGG
Source organism: Myotis brandtii (assembly GCF_000412655.1). Lineage (NCBI taxonomy): Eukaryota > Metazoa > Chordata > Mammalia > Chiroptera > Vespertilionidae > Myotis > Myotis brandtii. Next base: position 121,515 of record NW_005353441.1, read on the forward strand.
GAAAAATGATAGTTCAATAAGACACCAACATCCAGTGGTGGCAATATGATAAAATTACACTAGGACGAATATCACAACAGCATTACATTAGGTGCCTTTAATATATGAAATCCATTCCTGTACAAATGTCTCCTGGCCCTCCAATGAGTGGCAGAAAATGAACCAGACTTGGGGATGCCAGAACCTGCATCCAGTGGCAAAAACCCATGGAGCCTGTGTTTCCTGGCACTCTACCTAGCAGCAAAAGGCAGCCCAGTTAAGCACCAACAGAGATGGAGTGGGGAACCCACCAGAGCTGGATGGCCAGAGTTCAGAAAAAGAACAATGAATGGGTAAAAATATGAATTTCTTAAATAATATTTGATGACTGAGTAAAAATTATAACAATGTCTGTTATGTGCTCAATTTATGTAGAGGAATTACTTGAGATAATTACTAGGTGTACTGGTTACTAATGCGGATTTTGTAATCAAAGAAAACACGATAATTTCAAGAGAAACATCAAAAGTGCTTTATTCAAAGTAATGTCCATAACTAGCTACACATTTCCCCCATCTTTCAGGTAATTTGTGGATACCGTCCCAATAAACTTTTCTTGTTTTGAGGCAAACCATTCAGAGACCCAATTTTCCACTTCTTCGTACATTTTGAAGTGCTGCTCAGAAAGTGCATGTGCCATTGATTGGAACAAGTGGTAATCTGAAGGAGCAAGGTCTGGTGAATATGGTGGGTGGGTTAATACTTCCCAGGCAAGA